>NW_019739214.1:2304721-2333210 GCF_002891405.2 Cryptotermes secundus
ATGATGATGATGATGATGATGATGATGATGATGATGATGATAGTTTCGTCTTCCCCGCCCTCTTCTTATACACAAATGACGAAGTGTTCCTCAATTCCGAAATATCTTCATTGGCGGAGGAGTTACGTTTTTGTTCTGAGACTCTCCTTTCTCAATTCCCTCTGCTCATGCTTTTCCATATGACTGTGCTTATGATACAGAGTATTTTAAACATTGTAGCGTGTAGGCCTGTTACTGGGTGACGACCTCGAAAAAAACGAAAAAGTTTCGGTGCTAGGAAACAGATTCTTATTAAGCAAGTATACTCAACCATAATCAGTAACGTCTTCGCAATCAAACACGTTCCCTCAGAAACGACTGGAATACAAAAATGAAGGGTGTTTTCTACGCGGTCCGTGCCGAAATGTTATAACGGAGATAAGTTTAGAAGATAGTGTTCGGTAGTAGGAGGGGGTCTACGATGAGAAAGGCTTATTCAGTGCAGTTGAAGAATCCCCACTTTTAGAGGCCGTTACCAGGGAAGGACCGGTGAAGACGCAGAAGACTGAAAAGACTTAGTGTGTGCTGTAGCAATTTATGAAGTGTTGAGATCAGCGATTGCGCTATAATTAATTGTAGTAACGGGTCATATGTTAAAGTGGTCAATATACTGCCACATGTATTAGTGATTTTAGACGCGGGTTTGGCTCGGTGAGTAGATTTATTGGGTCTTCACCAGGCGGTACTACATTTAATTACGACACTTTCAATCTTACTGTAACTTATAACACTTCGTCCCTACAAACAGTGATAACGCTCTAAAGGTTACTGTAACTACACGACATAAAATAAAGACTTCACTTCCGACTTCTGACTTCTGATTTCTTCCTCTGACGTCTTCTTCTGGCTTCTGCGTCTGAGCTCTGAACTCACGGCTCATTCCTGGTTATTACTGTTAGCTGGCCGTGATAGCAGACACCGCCACAAACGGTTCTGTTCTGCTCTTTTTGAGATTGCTTTGTGTCGGAAACCACTGTAATTACCGTGGTTACCATATCTGCAGCCATGTATTTGTTTACAGCGTACACTCGGAACGTGTATGACCAATCGTTAACTAGCAATAGCTGACTTCATTGCAGGAACAATGTTTACCTAGCCGTTGGCTAGCAATAGACGTTTGCTTAGATTTCGATGTTCCGGCTTTTAGGCGGCACGTCACAATGTCCAATCTCCGATCCAAATCCTGTATACAGTCACTCCAACATGTGACAAAATTACGTACTATGAAATTTTCTTCATACAGCTAATAAACTTGTGATACTTTTAAAACTCTTGTCTATAATTTACCATCAAGAAATACTACAGTCAAACGGCACTAATATGAGAATTCTTACGAGGACAATCCATAGATAACAACAAAGTTTGTCCTCAAAAGCTATGAGTCTTATTCTAATTAATTCTGTTACTTGCTTATTAGTAACAATGCAATGTAATGTTAACTGAAATTGTTCGATTTTACCGAATGATCCCGGTAGTCCCATGTAGCATGACTGCTATATAGACTAAAGACCATAAAATTATATTGAGTTTGGAGTTCGCCTTACCCATTAGCTTCTCTTCGTTATCATATACATATTGACGATTTTTTTCAAAGTCCACTTGAAGTTTATAACCACCATACTCCTCTGGTAAGACTTCAGGCGGGATGAACTTGTGAAGCGATGCCCAATCTTGTCCGTGAAAATGGATCTGTAAGCGTGAAATACGTTTTCATTTGTACTATCTGTGCTTCAGTTTGTCAGAGGATCGATCACTGATGTATTCTGTAAAGCACATGAAACAATAATCAAAATAAATTTAAGCAAATTAAATTTTTTAAATAGTTACAGATGTAAAGAGGGAATATATTTGGCGTATATATTTATATTTAAGACATTTATTAGTTACTATAGGATTCTGACGATGGTGTATAACACACTGATATATTGGGTTTTTGGACTTTATCCATCGTCCTGGTTTTTAAGATAACTAATAAAAACACGACGTTTCGGAAACTGGATCTGTTTCCGTCCTCAGGTGAAGGAAAACACCTATTCTGTCCACTGTCACTGGTCCAGTGATTGAGACTAGCTCTTTCTAACGGACACAACAGAATAGGTGTTTTCCTTCGCCTGAGGACGGAAACAGATCCAGTTTCCGAAACGTCGTGTTTTTATTAGTTATCTTAAAAACCAGGACGATGGATAAAGTCCAAAAACCCAATATATCAAAGGCATTTATTGTTTTAAAATTATCATACCAACTTAGGCAGTGGTAAATAATTAAGTAACCTGCTTAGAGTCTTCTGCACACTGACTTTCGTTTCTGCAATGTATTCTAGGTGCATTACATTAGGTTCTAACATGGTCACAATTTACCAGGTAAAAAGGGATCTCTTTTTCTTTTGTAAGGTTGCATCTTTCTTGTGCATACATTATACTAACCGCCTCACAAGCATATACAAATAAGAATTTACAGTTAAATTATTTCTCCTCACTACGTGTTTCGACCGGGTGCAGTCATCAAGTGAAAAGACAAATACTCTTAGATTATTGTTAAAACACATAAACTGATTTCTGTTAAAATATTTTATGTAAAAGTCCAAAAATACACAAAAACAAGTTGGGCTGGTCGCATCCAATCCATGCATTGCATAAACTGTTTTCAATATGAAGTTATGGTATATAAGATACATATCCCGGCACAAATATTTGTCTGAACATATTCGTATTCAGAGTTCATGTTACGTAATTTTGTCGAGCAACTTCATTATCGATGTAGACGATTTAATCTGAAAATAAATATAGGGTTATCGCATTCAGAGGGTTATAAATTTAATTCGATAAGCGCAATAATTACAGCAGAGGAGAGTTTTACTTACAATTATGACGTTGATCTCTGAANCGCATGGGAGGTAACGTCACATTGCCTTATAAACCATCATATAACATTGGTCGACTAGTGTTTGTTCTTGTCTCTGCAGAGTGAGTTATGATGTGTTCTGCGATTTATAATCCCGCCAGATGCGAAATTCGCGCTGTTATTCGCTTTCTTCACGCTACAAATATGATTGCTGCGAAAACTCACCGTGAAATATGTGCTCTTTACGGCCAAAATGTAGCGAGTGAGGTAACTGTAGGGCAGTGGTGAGGAATATTCAAAGATTGGCGAACAGATGTTCACGATGAAGAGTGAGTGGTCGGCTGGCAGTCTGTAATGAGTGATGATCTTGTTCGAAGTGCCGACCAAAATATTTATGAAAGAGAGTTTCACAATTTCAGAAGTTTCGTGTGAATTTCCACAAATTTCAAACACTGTTCTCCTCCACGAGATTATCACAATTAGGACGGGCTATCACAAGTTCTGCGCAAGATGCATTCTGAAAATGCTCACGGATACGCACCAAATGCAGAGAATGGCTTCGGCTTTGACTTCCTAGAGCAATGCCAGAAAGATGGCAATACATTCCTCAGTCACATCACAAAAGTAACAAGTGATGAAACCTAAGAGTAGTCAAAGCAGTGGATGCATACACAGTCACCACACAAGCCGAAAAGTTTAAACAAACGTCGTCTTCCTGCCAGATAGCTGATGGCACGATAAAGTGCTGACAAGGAATTCATGCAACAAGGGACCACAATAACGTCAAAAGTGTACTGCATGCAAAACACTAAAATAAACCGCCCAGGGTCATTCAGAATAAAAGGCGTGGAATGCTGACACCCAATGTGGTACTCCTCCCTGACAATGCGCGTCCATATGCAACTGTTTGTACTTGAGCACTGCTGGAGCATTTCAGCTGGGAGTTGTTTGACCACCTCTCTTGCTGTCCTGATCTCGCTCCCAGTGACTGCCACCTGTTCACCTATCTGAAGAACTGGCTGGGAGCACAGCGCTTCAGCAATAATGGGTACTTGATGGAAGTTGTCAAAACGTGGCTGAGATCACAGACGGAAGATTTCTTTGACATAGACAAACAAAAACTTATTCTCCGATAAAATGTCTGAATTCCGGCGGTGATTACGTTTAGAAACATTGGCTTACTATAAATACGACAGTGGGTCTGTTCAATTTTATCTGGTTTACAGGACATAATTATCGCGTTTGAATATGAAATGTCCGCTGGATATATAGAAGAAATGAGCGATATTTTCGCATACCACATACAAAGAAAGTTTTCGTAATTATACGAGAGAATGAATTACAATTTCCTTAAATGTCTTTAATGCCAATAAGTATGCAGAGTGAACCCCTTTCCCCATCTATCAGACAGTTAAGCAAATGGGTACGAGCCGGACGCCCTACGTTCGATTTTCATTACGGGGAACTTTTATTCTTGCTTTCAGGTTCCACTTCCTGTCCGGCGGCATGTATCTCGAATGTTTGCAGGTCTGCTCGCATTTGCAATTATTGTGCTTAAATACGTCTATGAAGCATTCGACTAGATAAGAAATGCATGGCTTTTATGACATTTGAAGCATTATTATTGTGTTCATGAGACCTCATCACTATTCACGATACTATGTCACTTGAATCCAGTCGTCATTGCCACACAGTGTTTATTAATGATTCTTTTTTTTTAGTTTTGTGGGATGGGGTGAAGCTGAGTCCACTTGGTACGTCAGCCACTAATTGGCCTATTGTACCACCCCCACACGATACATGAGTAAGAGCATTTGATGGAATGAGAATTGGCAAGGGAAGCCGAAGAACTTGGAGGAAACCTGTCCCAGTGCAACTTTCTCCACCACAAATCCCACGTGTTGACCTAGGATCGAACCCGGGTCTCCCCAGATACGTATCGAAAGGGTACAGATGGCTCTTTCGCCGCGACTAAGGCAGCTGAAGCGTGAAGCTGATCACCCTCTTCAACTAATTCCGAGTTCAAGAATACGTACCTTCCCATATGCGCCTTCATGGCGTAGTGGTTAATTAGTTAAGCACAGAGACAACGTTACTTTACCCTTAAATACTTAAATACTTAAATACGAGGGTTGGAACTTCAAAAGTGGCAACACTGCTGTAGAGATGCCATGCAACGGGACAAAATAATGTCGATTATACCACACGTTAGTTACATACCTCCCTTCCCACATCACGCGCATGCGCAGTGACGAGAAGAACAGAGCCTCGTGTTAGCTGGCGGTCTAATGTAGTGTTGTCACGATGTTTTCGAAACAGGAACAATGGAGTTGGATAAAGACTGAATGTGCCAGAGGCCGTACAGCACAACAGTGTCATCAAGATCTTTAAGAGGCTTGCAGGGAATCTGCCTTACAGAACAATGGCAAGGTGGGTAAAAGCCTTCAACGAGGGACGCCAAAATGTGGCAGACATGCGTTGGTCAGGTCGTTCTAGTGTCAGTGAAGAAGAAGTGTATGCTCTTTCCGCGTTACTGGAGAGTGATCGACGCCATACGATTCGTGAGCTGGCCCGAGAGACAGGGTTAGCGCATACGACTGTGCTTCACATTCTGAAGGAACGCCTGGACATGAGAAACATCGCATCATGATGGGTTCCGCATGATTTGACGGAAATGCACAAATAGCGACGATACGACGCTGCTCGTAACCACTTGGAGCGCTATGAGCGCGAAGGAGAGGCTTTCTTCCGCCGTATCATTACGCTGGACGAGACATGGGCCAAATCGTACAAGCCACAAACGAAACGCCAATCGAACGAATGGTGTCATTACGGGTCACCATGAAAATCAAAAGTTCGTCAGAACCCCAGCAATGTGAAAATTATGATGATTCTCGTGTACGACTGTGATGGTGTTATCCTAACGCATACCGTTACCCGACAGCAGACCGTCAATGTGCAGTATTACTGTTCATTCTTCGGAACACAATCTGCGACCAGCTTTGAGAAAGAAGTGGCAACACTTTCTGCAGAACCCACCCATCATTTTGCTGGACAACGTTCGGCCGCATGCAGCGCAAGCTGTGGCTGATTTGTTCGATCGATGGGGCTGGGAAGTGTTGCACCATCCAACATACTCCCCGGACTTAAGCCCTTGTGACTTCGACTCGATTCCTAAGATGAAGGAACCACTTCGTGGCATTCGCTTCAGAACTGTTCCAGAGATTCTTCAGGCAGTAGACCGCTCCATGCGAACTATCAACACAACAGGCGCTGCTAAAGGTATCCTACGACTTCCACATCGCTGGCAAAGGGTTGTACACAATGCTGGTGACTACATTGAAGGACAGTAAAACTTCGAAACATGCATCTGTTTTGTATCAGTTGTAAATAAATAGTTGCCACTATTAAAGTTCCAATCCTCGTATTATCCTCCAAACTATTCTTTCATCTCCCACTTGAGTTTTTCCTCTTCAGAACAATTAAAATCGTGTACCAGATTAGCAAACCTCCCTCGTCTTCATTTGATTTCCTTGACAGAAAGTTTCATGTCTGCAATAAGTATACCGGCTGATTGATGACTTTTATTACATGCTAAGATAATGAAATACAATAGTTACATGTTATACTGACATGCTGCTTCATTTTTGCACTGAGGAACGGAAATACTATTCTCATCAGCACGTTGATGAGAGAGGAGGTGTTGACCAGATGAACATCCATGCTCGCCCATGGACGCATCTGTAAACAGAAGTTTAAGAATATTTATAATTCTTACGTTCATTTAACTTCAAAGAAAGTGATTGGCCTAGTGATTTTTAACATTACTGTTCATGCATTCTTGGTATACGAAGTTACTGGGGGGAAGTTTTGTTAACCTCTTATGCCCACGGATGAACCTGTAAATACAAATTCATAGTATCTAGAAGATTTATAATATTTATATTAATTTAACTTCAAAAAAAATTCAGGTCATTGACTTTTAACATCAGTCTTCAAAAATTCTTGGCATATTGTGTTACCGGAGATAGGAGATGTTGACCACACGAAGATCCCCCAAGGATGCATTTGTAAACATAAATTCATAGTCTAGAAATTTCTTTTGATATTATTATACTAATTTAATTTCAAAGAAACTGTTAGGCCAGATATAGTTTAACATTATTTTTCAGGAATTCTTTGCATACAATGTTACTCTGTGCCTAGGGCAAGTGCACAAAAACTTGTTATCTGACAAATCATGAAGTTCTGTATGTGTAGTTTTGTCGCTGCGCACGAAAGTCACATGCTCTTAGACTTCAAACAAGGATTAGTATGTTGATTATCTTTCATATGTGAGTTGTTCCTTGACCTTTGTGAAAATCATCTTACTTGTGAGGCTGATTATCAAAAGAGGATATATCGTGAGATTAACAAAACGCATAAGCCACGTTTTGTGGTCCGTTCTTGATTAGAGAAATGGCCATTGACTAGAACAGGGAAACTATATTGGTTGGCGGATCATATCATCAGTTTACATAAGTATAAGAGTAAAAAGTAAAGTTGTCCTTGTGCCTAATCAATTAAGCACCATATCATGAATGCCTATGGATGGGTGGAGGTATAGCTCGACCATTCTGGACCTCAGCTCTAGATGGAGGTAGCGGTCACCTTCACGTCCCGGTCGCTTTACCACTGGGGTTAGAGCTCCTGTGCCCTCTGATTATTAAGTTAGGTGGGCCATAGTGCCGGTCTTGAGGCTGTGGAGGAAAGACAAATTTCTTTCTCCTGCCCGAGAAGGAAACCCAGCCTATGGTCCCTAGCCATACCGAATGAGCTACAGGTCTTCTACGTAAATTATAGGAATTATAAGTATTTATTGATGTAGTAAACCATAAATTTTTGCCTTCAATTTTTACTTTGAGTATAACATATTATAGGCATATAATTAACATTAGTTAAAAATTTTAAATTCATGAAGAAATACAATGCAATTTTTTTCTTCTTTACAGTATATGAATCATCCAACCTATTAAATTCTATTTGTAATGTAAGCGTACACATAAATGCGAAGCTATAATTTGTTACATTATAATCTTAATGCCTCGTCACGTGTTAGTGCAACGCTTTTGTTGGGCACAAGCTGGCCCGCGGGCCGGCCTCTGTAAACCAATGCCCTAGACAGTTGCTAGGAGGCAAGCAAGAAGACAGGTAAGGTGAGGAAGAAATAACGAAGAAGGACAGAAACAAAGAAAGATTGAAAGGAGCTGAGGAAAGGATCAATTATGTAAATTTCGGAGAAAGTATGTTATTTACCTTTCTTGCCTCATGACAAGTCGAATTACTTGTGAGGTTCCATTTGGTGACCAGCGCACAGAGTTCAATGAGTGGGCGGGTGGGTGAGTGAGTGAGAGAATGAATTAATGACTCGATCCATATTGAGACTGTTACATGTACAGCAGGTTCTTACCTCTTCCTTGAGTGAGCATTTGATTGTGGCTTTAGGGGTTAGGAATTTAAAGATCCGCATTGGAAGACCGCCCATATCCACTATTAGCACCATTCCGCTCTTCTGGGTCTCTTCTTCGTCCATCGCCAGTTCCATCCACATATCATTCACTTTCGAACAGTGCAGGAGGGTGATCTTCTCGGTGTCGATGTTATCTGCTCCATAAAATAAATATTCACAGCAGTAATAACCACCGCCATCACAATTGTCATTAGTGAGTAAACTACTTATCTGGCCGTTTCCCTAATCAGTGTAGGTACATAAGAACTTGGACCTAGGGTCTACTGGTCAGAGTTCCTGGCTCTCCACCTTTTTGCCATGAAAACATGCTTGTTTTTGAAGCCATTACTTAGCAATGCCTGCTTTATAGTTACTTGTTTCGCGGTCGTTGCCTAGCAACGAGTCTACACGCCACAATATTTTGGTGCTAGAAACTTAGTTGCTCTTGTGTGTTGCTGATTTCCTCATCCCCCCCCCCAACCCCGCTGTTGCCTTACAGAGGTTCTTTACTGAACCTAAATTGCTACTGTCAGTAGCTACATTACTGTATAATCGAAAGTATTTCAATAATTTCTTAGCGTACTGTAAAATATCATTTCTTATCTTCTGTTGGATCTAATGTTTAAAAATTGTCCTTGTAATTATGAGCTTCCATTTTAAGGAAGGAAATTTGCCAGATAATCTTTCGGCTACCGAAATAAGGCATACAAAAAAATGTGTTGCTAATGTAAAAGGTTCCGAGCATACATTAGGCCTGGGGAAATAAAACTCATATGAAACATCTAAATTTTCCTAAAGTAAGACACATTAATTACGTAATGTCTACTGAATTAAAACATACTGTCGCGTATCGGGCTTATATCGCGACAAATAACTTCACGATGTATTTTATATAGCGAATTTTATTTCACATTCGCACTTACAATCACCCAAATTACAGATTTACGATTACTGCTATCTGCAGTATCACAATTAGTACACTCCAAATGCCAGAATACCACTGACTAGTTGCTTGCTAACTCGGCAGTAGCTCCAGGACTCACTGACTGACTCAGTACAACTCGCTGGTAGCCACACTAGAACTGAACGTGAATAGCCTTCGCTGCTCCGTATGTAGCCTCGATCGGACAATACGGGAAAACAGCCACGTAATAGGCACCCTTTGCATGGCGCTGTGTTGCTATGTAACGCTAGCGGAGGTAACCGCTGTTACTACTTGGTGACGTCACCGCTGTTGACTTGCGTTGCCTAGCGACCAGGATGCTAGGACTNAAATTCTGTGAAAGAATTTCCTTGTATTCCGAAGGCGATTTGTTGCCGAAGTACTCCTCATGCATGGTCTTAAACTTGTAGACTTTGACCATCTGCGAAAGAAATTTGCTTAAGGATTTAAGCTTTCAGAGAGAGTAAATGTGATGAAGTTTTATCATGTCATCAGCCGTTTCAAAATGGAATGGATTCCCAAACTTTCTGAGCACTGGCTTTCTCCACCATTTTGGATTAATCGGCGAGGCAGTGACCGTTTTCTAATCCTTCGAAATCCACTCCATTTGACGTGAGCTTAGTTATTCTACTTATAATACACATGTTTAATTATTTATTTACTTATGAATACATAAACAGTATACAGTTTCAATTCTGGACAATGTAAGTAACGTGGGTTCTCCCACAGTATTGGACATACCTCACAAAATACTTCGAGTGTTATTACATCATTTGTGAAAGCAGAAACAGCTGTTTCGACTGCGGGTGCTTACCAATACACTGATTGAAATTTAAAATAACATCACCTATGCCCACATTTTGTTTATCGGAATTTCGTATCCACCAGATCTGTCATACTACCATCAGTATGGCAGTAGTATTTTCTTCACAATACGTGCAATGATTGGCCTCGCGGTCTAAGACATGAAATGTCTACGCTCGCTCGAACGCTGGGATCGTGAGTTCGAAACCCACTCAAGGCATGGATGTCTGTCTGCGTTTATTCTGTGTTTGTGCTGTTCTGCCTTGCGACGGGCTGACCCCCCCATCCAAAGAGTCTTACTTACTATCTAAGGTTAAGAAACTAAGTAAAAGGAAGTCTTTCACGGATACTTCAGCCTCAAGTGGGAGGAATGGGAATAAGACAGAAACGGAAATATGCAGTGATTAAACCGACGTGACTCTGTTTACAGTGAGTCATTTGTAGGATAGGAGTGCACTGAGTGAAACCTAGGTTCGCAGAGATTATTTTTTTTTCCTTGGCACTATAGCCCTAGTGGGCCTAGGCCTACCTCCATGAACTCCGTTCACTTCGGTTTTTCTAGATCTAACACATACGGTAGGACTCCTTGGACGAGTGATCAGCTCGTCGCAAGGCCTCTACCTGTACACAAACACAGAAAAACGCACACAAACATCCATGCCCTGAGTGGGATTCGAACCCACGATCCCGGCTTCCGAGTGATCGAAGACAGTGCATGCTTTAGACCGCTCGGCTACCGTGTCCGGCTCGCAGAGATTACAGAGGCCTATATTTTGTGCATCTTACTCCTCACAAACCTTAAAACATGCTATTCGTTACCTGTACACTACAGGAAGCTTCAAAGGTTCTCATTAAGATACTGAGCACAGTAACAAAATTATGAATTTGTTAAAATGGTTCATTAAAATACAATAAACTTGTTAACTTTTCTAAGTGTTCCCATTAGACATTTTTCCTTTGACCTCATTAATTATTTTCGTAAATTTGTCCCTGTGCTTAACTAATTAAGCACTATGCCATGAAGGCGTATGGGGGGTGGATGTATAGATCCACATTTTCTTGACCTCGGCACTAGTTTGAGGTGAGAGATCAGCTTCACGCACCGGCCGCTTTAACCCTAGGGAAATATCCACCTGTACACATTGGGTAGGAAGTTGGGTGGACACCAGAGCCGGTCTGCACGAGGTGAGGAAGAGAAAATTCTTGACCCTACTGGAACTCGAACCTCGACCCCTCGGTCGACCAGCTCGTAGCCAGTCACTGTAACGACCACGCTATCCCGGCTCCTAAATCCGGTGCAAAAGTAAATAAAATTATATATTTTTCAGAATGCAGATGAGTCTGGTTAATTGGGAAGAGTGCAAAATGAAACAACGGTAGTGTGTTAAAAAGCCACAGTATGACTGACTGCAGGTGGGCTTGCGGGATCCTAACACTATGGTACACACAAAATTTAGCTGAAGAATAAAATTGTCAGTGATGATGTCCCACGCACGAATCACAGACACACATACTTTCTAGCTGTATGGTTTGATCTTTTTAAGGGACAGGCCTTGGCATGAGCAGGGATTCTTCTTAGCCACCAGGTTCAGATCTGCCCTAGAGCCCACCCAGTGGATATCGGATATTCTTTCCTAGGAAGTAAAGTGGTTGGGAATCGAACCTGGTCATTCTCTAAACTCATTGCTAAGGTCTGCTATGCTTGAAAGTTTACTTCCAGATCCTACACGCATTCATGATTTGATACTTGGGCACAGCTAAGTTATTCCTGTGATTAATTGTTATGCCATGAATACGATAAGGGAGTGGAAGCAGCCTATATGTAAGGAAGCTACGGTCAATCCGAGACCCAGGGAGAGTGGCGAGTGGTGTGAAACCCCTTACTACTGTACCCACTGTGTATAATTGAATCGCCGTCCCCATAGAAAATGCAACATTCTGTATAGTTTAAAGCATGAATATGTGTTTCAGACAGCTTATATGCTGCAACATATTCGAAGTAAAAGTAAACGAGTAAATTTATCCCTATGCTTAATTAATTAAGCATCGCACCATGAAGACATGTTGGCGAGTGGAGGTATGGTTCTCCCATTCTTGACTTCGGCCCTAGAAGAAGATGATTGTCAGATTCACGGCCCGGCCGCTTTACTCACAGGGAAAGAGACCCCGGTACCCACTGGTTAGGAGTCTGGGAGGGCCCCAGACCTAGTCGGACGCTGTTGACTAGAGAAAAATCTCTTTCTCCTGCCTGGAATCGGACCTTGCCCATACGGACCGCACTTATTCGAAGTAGGGAAGAAAATGACAGGTTTCTTGTTTCTCAAGCTCCCTACGACTAAAGTTATTAGAGGATGACATACAGACAGCAAGGTGATCGCATAATCCTCCTTTTTTTTATTTGCTTCTCAAAATAAGGAAAGTAGACTAAGGGGGCGGGATGTTACTACTGGTGTGTTGTAAACGTGGTAACGGAAGGAGTTTTTTGAAATGTGAGTTAAATTAAATTTCTATCCTCGTAAAACAATATTATTTTAATATACGTAGTATGACATAACTATGTAACTGAGACAGTAAATCTCAGTGGCTGAATCCCTCTTGATAGCGCATCAGTATATCTCTTTTTATGGAATCTGAAATTTGATTACCCTATTCACAAATGTCTGGCGTTTACTGAAATAAATCCAGTCCAGAACCTCCCCAAATTATATCTTATCCCCCCGCGCATACACTGTCCTTCCATGTTACCTCTTTATTTCAGGCTTTCAGACCAACACCATCCTTTCCTCGAAATATAATTTATTTTCAAACCTTTTCGAAAGCTTCCGTAGGACTGAAATCGCTCGCCCTCAGGTATCGTAACATGAAGTTGTCGTCCATCCTCACTTTCAGATTCTTCTCCCCTGTTAATGGAGGCACTTTTAGTAAGCAGCGTAAAACCTTTCCCAGCATTTTACTTATTGATATAAAAAAAAAAAAAAAAATTGCAATGTATTCGGTTCTGTCCACTGGGGTAAGAATATGTAAGAACTAATACTAATATAAGAGTACAGAATACAATAAAAAAGAATTGTACAGTAACGTGTGAATCAATGACTCATTCTTTTACTACTTTCACTAAAATTCGCCAAGAAGACCTCAATATAAAATATACTGATTCCTTTTGAATCACTATTTAATAGTATTTATTCTCATTTGTCATACACCGTCAGTTACCATACATTTAAATTAAATGTGCGGTAGTCGAAACATGTCGGATAAACAGCCAATCCAAATGTGTTGTAGTCGGAACATGGGTAAACAGCCAACCTAAATGTGTTGTATTGGAAGCACGTCGGATAAACAGCCAATCCAAATGTGCTGTAGTCGAAACATGGGTAAACAGCCAACCTAAATGTGTTGTATTGGAAACATGTCGGATAAACAGCCAATCCAAATGTGTTGTAGTCGGAAGATGTCCGATAAACAGCCAATACAAATGTGTTGTAGTCGAAACATGGGTAAACAGCCAACCTAAATGTGTTGCATTGGAAACACGTCGGATAAACAGCCAATCCAAATGTGTTGTAGTCGGAAGATGTCGGATAAACAGCCAATCCAAATGTGTTGTAGTCGAAACATGGGTAAATAGCCAGCCTAAATGTGTTGTGTTGGAAACACGTCGGATAAACAGCCAATCCAAATGTGTTGTAGTCGGAAGATGTCGGATAAACAGCCAATCCAAATGTGTTGCAATTGACGGTATATGGTAAATGATAACAAACAACTTAATGGCAGGCAACTCACCCTTAAAATATTTAATAACATTTCGTAAATAAGGTAACGTTAGTTTCACTAAACCTCACCAAGAATATATGAATATAAAATTTGACCAGCTGGTTTAAAAAGAAACGTGGTTATTTCACGACAGTATATGTATAATATAGCATTAGTCTCACCTGAAACAAGAGTTCTTAAACTGCCTATAGCTTCATGAAGCTTGACCTTATCACCTTCTGTATTCCGCTTGTCATGTGGATGACCTTCAGATGAAGACTTCAGTTTGACTACCTTCGGCATATTCACTGTACGTACTACTACTACTGCCTCGTTCTGAGAACATCCGAACCGTAGGCAGACCTACCGAGGGAAGACAGCTTGGATATTATCTTTGCATAAAGTTATTCTTGTGTTATCTTGTATCATTAACTATCTATCTATCTATCTATCAATCACTCTGCAGCCCTATATTGGGTCTTTAGCTTTATCTTTATCTTTTACACATTCGGTAGGACTCCTTGGACGGAGGATCAGCCCCTTCGCAAGCCCGCTACCTGCACAGAGGACAGCACAAATACAGAATATACGCACAGACACACACATGCCTCAAGTGGGATTCGAACCCACGATCCCAGTGATTGAGAGGGCGAAAACAGTTCATGCTTTAGACCGCGCGGCCACTGTGATCGGCTTTATCATTAACTGCTAATAGATAAATATGTATTACTCGTGTCAGCTAAATGAATGATATTGGTAATCGTTTTATTCAACCTTCCACAATGAGGCTCGCCTCTGTTCACAGTTCAAAGTCAACCTTTTATGGTTTCCATATATCTATCAGAATCTGCCATGGTGTATGGGTTAGCGATTTATCTAAAAAATAATGATAATATATTTTTCAAACTGCATTATACATATTGAGCACCTTCTCATATGTTCGTTTTCAATTTTGTTTATTCGACTACATCCCACGTCGATGGGAGGGCAATATTAAGATGTATATTAAAAAATAGGAAATACACTGATTTGGCTGCGAAAGTGGTCAGTTGCGGGCTGCTGTCAAGGCAGTAATAAACTTTGGTGCTTCAAGAAAGGCATGGCATTTCTTGTCTAGCTAATCAACTGACCCCGTCTGAAGATGGACCCTGCTCCATGAAATTAGCTTGTTAAATTGGTTAATATTTCTTAAAATACGGTTAATCGCCGCTGCTTCAATATTACCGTTCCTTTTGTTCTATTTAGCCTCAGATAATTTCCATATAAAAGACATACGAACTGATATAACCCCGCAATATTCCAACTGTGTCACTTTAGTGTTCTGTTATCATGACACGACTATACTGATGTCAGTATATATACTGATAGTATTGTTTGCCTAGAACTCACCGATAAACGGACGAAACACATTGGAGACGATGCAATTACTGCAAAGTTCCAAAAGAACTGAGTACGTATATCATAAAGTTGAGACTGACCACGGTCTGGACAGCCGAGGAGTCAGAGTTCGAGTCCCGGTTGTATCAAGATTTTTCTCCTCTACGACGTCAGACCAGTTCTGGGGCCCATCCAGCCTCCTCTCCGTTAGGTATCGCAGACGTTCTTTAACCGGAGGTAAAGCGGCCGGGGCGTGAAGCTGATCGCTCAGCTTCAACTAATACCACGGTCAAGAATACGTGGATCTATACATCCACTCCCCCATCGGTCATCATGGTGTAGTGATTAATTAATGAAACACTGGAACAACTTCTCATTTATAGCATGAAGTAGAGAGGAAAAGGACAAAATCTGAACATAAGCCCTCTGTAATTTTGGAGGTAGTTCAAATGTGAACCTCCTGCACAGTCGAATTTAATTATGTAATGTCTAATCAGTCTGTTTTCTAAGGCCATAACATTTTGTAGTATAAAAATAAAAGTACACAGATCTCCAAAACGGATATTGCTACTGGCTATAGAAAGTTGCAGATTCATGTTTTGCGTAATTATGTAATGCGCCTGTGAAATGATAATCATCAGCACGTTTCATGGCTGCAGCTCCAGAAATTCTGGTGTGACGTTCTTCTGTTTGGAGGAGAACGAAATTTAAGTAAGGTTCAAAACGATAAAATTTATATAAATAAATACTGAATCTGTATCTGTAGTTAAATTAATTCTGTCTGGGCCAAATTTTGCTGATGGTGTAACTGCCAATGATATTATTGTTGTTAAACTGTTTTATTTTCATTTATTTGTACAAAATGTTGTGGCATGCAGACCCGTTGCTACGCAAAAACCTTAAAATAAACAATTACACAACGACCGTTACTAGGCAGCGGCCGTAAACAGCATCAGAGGAACGGCGTTTTCTGTGCGGTCCGTGCCGAGATGTTACAAGCTGGGCCACTTAGCTAGACAGACCCGTCCTCTCGTCAGAGAAGGCGCCCCACAGAAACAAGACCGTAACTGTCAAACGATAATAATTAATATCTGGTCATTAGCCCCAAATGGGGCTCGACACCAAGACTTACTGACCGACTGACTGACTGACCGTCAGTCGCAATGTGACTGACTGACTGACTGTTTAGTGTGTTAGTGAGAGATCGCTGAGTTTAAGTGATTGTGAGTTGCTGTTATAAGAAGCTGGTAGTTGAGGCACGCGAACAGTTCAGAAACCCAGAGGAAGGGGAAAGCGAGCGTTTGAAAGCCGCTACGAAGCAACGGCTAATGAACACTAACAGATTGAGAAGACGTACTGTATATTACAATGACCTGCGGAGTGTAGTAACGAGTTGTATAAGGGTGCAATAAATCCGATTACCAATCCAAACCCCGTGGTAGTGAATTATGTATTAAGGCCTATTCTGTAACAGTTTTCCTTGCGATGTTCTACGTCCCATTTATCTTTATTTTCATTATTTCAGTTTCAGTTCTACTGTCGGAGAAGTAATGAACTTTCAAACATTCCACGTTCTGGAAAAATTGTCTTTGTATTTCCTGAAATATTTACCTTATCTAAATACGTTTGGAGTAAACGTTTAAGACACCAGAATTGTATTTTATATCATGTATTAACTGTTTTCTGGGTGAACTTTTTTAATTTATTATACTGACCGAGCTATCCCAATGTGTTCTGTCCAGCTTCTTGACGTGAATTCTTTTAACAGTAGAATTGGTGTTATCATGTTCAAATATATGAGTATATATTTCACCAGAAGATACAAACAAACGCATAATTTTCATAATTGTGTCTGTTGATAAAGTCAAAGAAACACGTTTAAATAAGAGTAACCTATTCACGATGTCATCTTATTGTGACTAATTTGTTAGCCGCCCTGACTCGCTTATGAATTGTACTGAAATAAAGTAACAGGAAATCTGTTAAAACATTTGTATAAATTACATCAAGATAAATGCATATATTTCTACTACCTACAGTGCTATGGAGGTAACTGTTTAGGTATTAATTGCTCAAGTAACACAAAACACACTAAGCCACCACTGGGCACGAAACCAGTGAAACGACCAGAAGGCACACACATTGTAGCAAAGACAAGACCTACCACAACAAAAAAGAAATATACGACACGCAACACATGACATTTAAATAAGTTTGAATTATTTTAATATCAATCCAACTACACTGCATAATGAGAAGCTTTATAATTCGTACTATACGACAAATATAATTAAAATTATCAAATCAAGGAGTATGAGATGGGCAGGGCATGTAGCACGAACGGGGAGAAGAGAAATGCATCTAGGATATTGGCGGGAAAGACAGAAGGAAATAGAGCACTAGGGAGACATAGACGTAGGTAGGCGGACAATATTAAAATTAATCTTACGGAGATAGGATGGGGTGGTTTGGACTGGAAGGATCTGGCTCAGGATGGGGACCAGTGGAGGGCTCCTGTGAACACGGTAATGAACCTTCTGGTTCCAGAGATTGCTGGGAATTTCTGGAATATCTGCAAAATTTGTGGCTTCTAAAGAAGGGCTCAGCTCCTTAAAGTTAGTTAGTTGATTCGTTGGTTGGTTGGTTGGTTGGTTGGTGGGTGGGTAAATTGGTTAGATATCAAACTTGGTTTATTGAAACAAACGTTTAGACTCGCACGTCTTGAGCGTCACGAAATGCTGAATACAGTATAGCAATTTATACAAATCGTCATATACGGTCATATATATCTAATGATGGTCCCATGTGGCCAAAACGTATATGAAAACATATAACGATCTAAACAACTAAGAAAATATTGTATTTACAAGACTGTATATGTAAAGTGATTAAGAACTCACCTGTTAAAATATTTTTGCAGAAGATAAACAAATAACTTTTGCAGATATCCGTATTTTACTTACTTCGTAGAGCGGTTACGTACCTCCTCTTCCAAACCAGCCATCACAGGCCATCACTGTTACTGCCGTAACTTCGCAATATCGGCGAGCGGGCAGACCCTGACTCTCCGGGTCAGTGGCCTTGAGACAGTACACTGCGTTACATAAACACATATCCTGTATACACTTTTTATCAGTGAGAACTGCGTAGCTGTAGAGGTCAGCTTGTCACTCGGTTAGTTGAATGCCTTTCTTAAGACGCGCGGGAGATTTCTCTATCGGGGAGAATAATCGTGAGCAGGTTACTAATCATTATGCTCTGGTTAGGTTACCATGGTTTTTCTAAGTCGTTTCAAGAGAACTCCAATGTAGCATCTTGAAATAGGTTACTGTAACGCCAGCTTCCACAAGGGCACGTACTCCGGCAAGGTCAGCTCTGGGAACCAGCCGCCCCTTCTTTCTCTCTTTGCAACCCCGTCCAGGTCAGATGTGCAACCCAGTATCCTCTTGCTTCTCAGTTTGCAACCCCGTCAACCCCCAGCCACCACCTATTTCTTTCTTTGCAACTCCGTCCAGGCCAGCTGTGGGACCCAGCCACCTCCTCTTTCTCTCTTCTTAGCTCCGTCCAGGTCAGCTGTGGGACCCAGCATCCTCTTCGTTCTCTGTTTGGAACCCCGTCCAGGCCATTTGTGGGACCCAGCCACCCCTCCTACAGTGGATACCAGAAGCTCCTTTCTCCGATGACACAGCTGTCTGTAAATCTGACAAACATTTTCGTTTGGGGCCGAGTTTGAGAACGCGTGGAGCTTCATCGCCGAAACCATTAGGCATAGTCGTACGTCCTAAGGACGCAATGCCTAAGCTCAAAGACAGACTTATGTTTTTGACATAATCCTTTTCCTCTTTCATTTTATACCCATCTATTTCAGCTTTTCACATCTACCCTGTCGCGTTGTATTTATCTCCCTCCTTTCACAATAGTATTATTGCCTGTTGGTAAATTTGGTAACGACAGTGACAAATCAAAATTTGATTTAGGAGGAAATCAAAAGGAGGCTGAATTCAGATAATGCTGCTACCATTCAGTTCAGACCCTTTTGTCTTCTCGTCTGCTGTCTAATAACGTAAAAATTGAAATATAGAGAACTATAATTTTGCCTGTGGTTTTGTATGGTTGTGAAACTTTGTCTCTGGCATTAACGGAAGACCATACAATGAGGGTGTTTGGGAAGAGGGTGATGAGAATATTTGGGCCGAAGAAGGATGAAATGGTAGGAGGCTGGAAAAATCTGCATAATGAGAAGCTTCATAACTTATGCTCTTCGACACATATAATTAGAATGATCAAATCGACGAGGATGAGATGAGAAGGGCACGTAGCATTCAGGGGGGCAACGCAATAGAAAGACAGAGACGTAGGAGGGAGGATAATAATGAAATGGATCTTAAAGAAATATAACGGAGTGGTGTAGACTCGTTTAGCCTGGATTAGAATAGGGACCTGTGGCGGACTCTTGTGAACGCGTTAATGAACATTCGGATTTCATGAAATGTTCGGAAATTCTTGAGTTATTAAGCAGTTGGTGGCTTACCAAGAAGGGCTCAACTCCATGAAGTTAGTTAGCTCACATATCCATATCTCTGTAAACATAGTTCTCATCCGGGGTTTCCCCTTCCTTTTCGCATTTGTTTTATTTGACTCTGCTCTTTATGTATTTGAATTTCTGCTCCTAGATCCATCATTTCATTCTACAAACTTTTCCTTGTGGCTTACGTCATTATATTCTTCTCGTGTTTTTTCCTGTCCTCTGTCTCATTACATAGTACTAGCGTACGTTGACGAACTTTCGCAATGTTTTCTTCAGTTATGCTCGTTGCTGGCCATCCTGATATTTCTCTTTGTCAGTGACACTTCGCTTCCCTCAGAAAAAAGAAACATGTCACCCACTTGTAAACTGCTGTTTTCTTCATAGCATTATTCCGGTAAACTTGCACCAACATCTCTCTGATTTCGCTTCCGCTCTTGCCAAGTTTTTAAAAGAAGCTCCGACATTCTGGCGACGACACACCAAAACACACTCAGACAATAATACTACGCCACTCAGAAAGAGACTTCCATAGGTCAACAACAATACAGCTGTGAAACGATATGCCAATGTAATCAAACCATACTGAGGTTTATGTCCACTGCGTCTACGGCAAGCACACGGTGGCAAATTCGCGACCCTTTTTGTCAGACCACGTAATTTAGTAGAGTGCATCTCCGTCATTCCTGAACCACTCAAAAGCCATGCACAGTCGTCCTGACTCAATACTAGTTACTCGTAGGCATAAAATAAATTAAAGGTGACGTAACTGTTGAACGTTAAATTTCAAGCCCTTATCAAACTGAAGGAGACAAAATTGTACCCACATTAATGATAGATGTAGTGTTTTCAACGAAACAGTTGGTCTTAACCCTCCAAAGAAGCAACTTACGTATATGACAGCTAAAAGTTTGTGACAATAGTATATTGTGTTTCTGGAAATTATCCGTCATACTTTTTTTCTTCTTAACGTAAGTTTCACTTCCATACAAAAGTATAGGAGCACCCATCATTTTATTAAATTTATAATCTGTCTCTTTCCATATCTGTCGTTTGAATTATCCGTTATTGTCCTGTATATTTATTAACAAAGATGTATTTTGTTAATACAGTAGTCACCTTCATAATAAAGGTTGCTATTCCTAATAACTAAAACATGAAACTCTTTCCATAACAGAATTTATCTTCTTGCCAGAATCTCTTCCGTGAGTCAGAGTTAACAGTTTCCTACCAACCATCCTACTCGACTGAATTCCTCATCCTATAAATTTCAACGGTGAAGATGGAAAGAAAAGTTCCTTCGAAATATCTGCATCTACCTGTGGGTCACAAAACCCACCTTTACACCAACTTGACTGTTTAACTCAACCGATTCCTCATTCTGTATACTTCAACCCTGAATATGGAGACAGCATGTTTGCCCGAAACGTCTATATACTCGTACGTGGCTATACTGTGTCATTCCATAAGAATACAATGTGAAGTTTCGCCATCGCGAGAACTTCATAACTGGAATAAAATTTACATTCGTGAAGTTCTTAGGAGCAGAATAAATTCTGTAATATCATTCCTCTTAGGTAGGAAACTTGGCTTTTGTCGTCAGGAAAGAACTAGATTCACGGCATTTGGGAATATGATGTTAAGGATAATTCATTCATTCATTCATTCATCTGTAATCTGTCAAGACGACAGGTCCACAGTCTCTTCCAAAACAGTTCCTCCACTTGATGCCATCTAGAGCTTTCTCCTTCAAATGAGAATATCCTCTTTTGTCCCCAAAGGTCATCCAGCATCTTCTTACGTCTTCTTCCTCGTCTTCTGGTCACTTCTATCCGCCCCTCTATCTTCCCTTCAATAACTTCTTTTAGAAGGCAGTTACTGCGTAAGATATGACCAATCCAATTAGCCTTCCGTTTTCTTATTTCGTGTAGGATATTCCCCTGCTCACTGACTCCAATTGACACTTCTTCATTTCTCACATAATCGGTCCAACTGATTTTCTCCATCCTTCTCCAACAACACATTTCGAAGCTTTCCAGATATTTCTGATCTACTGCCCTAAGTGTCCAAGTTTCAGCCCCATACAAAGACATGCTCTAAATATAGCATTTCACTAGTTTCTTTCTCAAATTTAGGTCCAATTTGCTGGTAAAAAGATTCTTCTTCTTGCTAAATGCAGCTTTTGCCATGGCAATCCTAGATTTAATTTCACACTGTAACGTCAGAAACTACCGCCATGTCCCTCAACTAGAACCCCCATTCATTCCTTTTCCCCCTCTCCTCCTGCCCTACGCTTGCGCCCTTCATCCTTTCACAAGGGACTAGCAGGCTCGTCTGAACACTGCAAGGGGATTCTGCTGCACGCCGTGGAAGAGTCTGGTGCTTGTCTCGTCCCCAAATTAATTCTTGAACTTTTTGGTTTGCTAAATTAACGGCAGAGTTGGTACACGGTTTTACGTTATGCCGTCCTCATCTGGGACAGTTTGTATTTTTATTTCCCTCAACCAATTATATTATTATATTTATTTGGTGTGTGTATTGTTTAAAATATTTTTCTACCCCAAACCACTTTTCGGTCCTGGGCATTGGTACGTTTCAAAAAAAGTGGTAGCAGAGCATGGTTTGGAGTATTTGTGTTTTGGTTTGCTTGTTGGGACGTTTTGACTGTTTCTATTCTGTTTTCTGTTGATCATGACGTCTGAGCCTCTACTAGCCGAGTATCTACACAAGGACGAGCTGCAATATGAGCTGGCAGCTCGGGGGATTTCGACGGAACGGTTGAATGTCGCCGCACTCAGATCACTACTCAGGACCTCCCGGGATGTGGAGGAAAACATCGAGCTCCTGAGCAGTATGAAATGTCTAAAGGATCCAGCAGCAACCATTTCCTTGTATCGAGAGCAATTCCTCTAGATCAGGGAACTGGTAGAGAACACCGACAGCTCCCGCATTGCACTTGATCTCCCTCGCTATCTACATCGACTCCTCGACCTGGGTACTCGTCTCCGATATTTTCTGCAATTTGGGGGAAGTGCCCCAGAGTTCGAGGTTTCTGCCCAAACATTGCGTGAACAATTGGACGGCCTCTTAGGCGACATCAACACCGGTCTTCAGGGCGACGAGCTTGCGGCACCGGTCCCGGGCCCCTCTGGAAGTACTAACACACCTCAAGGTGATCAAGGTAGGCTCGAAGCGACTTTTCACCTCCCTGGGCGTGTGAATAAGGAGCATTTGAACCCCACCCGTAGGATTGTTGACGGCTCGAGCCAGAGTGGCGGGCAACCTACGTTGTCCAATTTACTTCCCCCAGGGGCCCCCCTTTACCCGCCGGTTATGGTTAATCCCACTTTTGTTTTCGCCAAGCTGCCGAGTCCCGTGCAACGCATATTTGATGGTCTTTCCCCCACAGATGGGTTGCATCTTGGCAACCTCATAAAATTTTTGCGCGTTTTAGTGCAGATTCGAGAAAGCCTGGTGGGTTTCCAAGTTCCCCCGCGTCACGTGCAGCAGGTCTTCCTTACTTTCACTAAAAGCGCATTGGCATCCAAGACTATTGAAGCCATAAGCCGCGGGAATACGCTCCACGCATACCACGAGAGCATACTTTCCTTTTTTATTCCCCGGTCCTCCATGTTGCCGTTACTAAATTCAGAGTATTTGAGAGCTCAGAGGGCCAATGAACCCCTATCGATGTACATAACGGCCATCAAGGAAATGGCCGCTGTTCTTCAGTAGGATGCAAATGAGGGTGTGGTAGTTAGGAATATTCTTGTCGGACTCCATCCTCAGGAGCGGAATCGCCTAGTTTTCTGTGATGCCCAGACAACCAATGCGGAATTAGATAAAATGTGCATATATGCACACAGTATTGTGCGCAATGACCAGAGTCATACCTCCCAAACGGGGACTCCATCGAACTCGGCGACATCTTCCGATCGGCACGTGTCCGCTGCGCCTGTTTCGGCCCGTTCGAGGACAGTCTGTTATCGGTGCAATAAACCCGGTCACACTCGCAAGGACTGTTATGTCCGGTTACCCACCTCAGCTACTGAGAGCTCTCGACGTCAACCAAATACTCTTTGACTAGCACGTAACCCAGCCCCTCCACGTGGGAATCGCCCACCTCGAAGTCCCACCCTGTTCAGCCACACTATTTCCAACTCGCATAATCAACGAATGCAGGGGGTTCCAGAATATAGTTTACCCTGTCTTCAGATGGAGCTCGCTTTTGGATCCGTTTGTGCGCTCTTAGGCTCTGAGGCTGTCTGTTCTTTGATGTCCGACGTTGCCTATAACTCTCTTATGAAAGCACTCCCTTCTCTGCACACCTATCCAGTGACTGTAAGGTGTGTTACCTCGTCTGCTCAGACATTCCCAGTTCATACTGCAGTGAAGTATAAGATCAGGATTGAGCGTTATACATGGAAAGTCCCATTTTACGTTGTTCCCGGTTTGATTCAGCCCGTCATTTTGGGTGCTGATTTTTTAGGGAAGACGGGTTTGATGGTTGATGTTCAGCAGGAGCACGCGTATTTAGATTCGACCCCACTATCAGGTTGCATTTACTGGGGCGAAGTCCTCCCGACGATAAGTCGTGGGTGTGTGCGGCCACGCCGGATCTGTCACATTTGAAGGACAATTACTCTACCCTCCTGCGCTCCCTCATCGACGAATTTCCTGAGGTCTTAACCCCAAGATTGGGGCTCACTACACTCTTGCAATATGACATTGAGTTGCTTGATCCATCCCCTGTCAAGATTCCTCCCTACCGGCTCATGCCCCCCACAATGGAGATATTGCGACAGCATATTCGTCTTATGCTGGATTAAGGCATTATACAACCTTTCACCTCCCCTTACTTCAGCCCCATATTCTTGGTGCCTAAAGTGCAAGATGGGTTTCGTCCGGTTATTGATTATCGGGCTCTTAACAAGAAGATCAAAATTGAATTGGTCCCATTGCCTGACATCCATTCATGTTTTCACTGGTTTAAGACAGCCAAAGTGTTTACGTCGCTTGACCTCAATTCAGCGTATCACCAGATTGGGTTATCTGACCGGTTGAAACCTCTGACTGCGTTCGCCACCGACTGGAATTTGTACGAGTACACTAGGGTACAATTTGAGTTGGACACTGGAGCCCAGGTGTTGACCCGTTTGTTGGACAAAGTGTTTTTCCGACTTAAAATTCAACTTCGTATTTCACTGTCTTGACGATCTGGTGGTCTACAGGGATTCGTTCGAACAACACATACATCATCTGCGGGATTTTTTTCTCAGATTGCGCCACGCAGGACTGACCGTTAATCCCGCAAAGGTTAAATTCGCCACGCCTCACCTGTCTTTCCTGGGGCACATTGTGGGACCCTCCGGTATCTCCGTTGACCCAAGCAGAACCGACTCCATTAGAAGGTTCCCGCCTCCCAGGGACGTTAAAAGAGTCGCCAGGTTTATTGGCATGGTGAATTTTTTTCACAAATTTATTCCTCATTTCGCCGCCCCCCTTAATCTACTCAGAAAGAAAGACGTTAAATTTCAGTGGGGGCCTGATCAGATACGCGCATTTCAGGATTTGAAGCCCGCCATTACCAACCCCCCGGTCCTCCGCACGGCCGAATTCTACCGCAGGTTCACGCTCCAAACCGATGCTAGTTCGGTGGCGGTCGCGGCGGTGCTCTTGCAGCAGTTTGATAGTGAGCTGCAGCCTATTGCTTACGCCTCACGCACGTTATCCCACCCTGAGAGGAAATTTTCAACGTACGAACTAGAGTGTTTAGCAGCCCTCTTTGGCTTGGAAAAATTCAGGCCGTACCTTGAACACCTCGAGTTCGATCTGCAGACCGACAATCAGGCTCTCACGTGGTGTCTCTCCCATCCCCGCCAACTCGGGAGAATTGGTCGTTGGGTTGTGAGGTTGTCCTGGTTCAAATTTAATGTCCAGCACATAAAGGGAACCCAAAATGTCATCGCGAATGCTCTCCCACGCATGTATGACCCAGCGCCGAAAAACCTGTTTGTTCGCTACTTTTGGATTTCCCTTTCCTATTCGAGGGTATTGCCGCGCACCAGAGGAGGGACCCAGAACTTTGTCCCATTATGGACCAGTTGTCATTGGGGTAGGAAGTGCCCGGATACTCTCTACTTAAGAGCGTACTTTATTGCAAGGCTCGTTTTGACGGTCGGCCTAAGATCATCATCCCTCAGGCCTTAATTCCCGCTCTCTTTAGTTATTTCCATGACTCTCATTGCGGGGGCCACCTAGGGGTGTGAAAAACGCTTTGGAAAATTCGCCAATCTTTCATATGGAGGGTATGGATGCGGATAACTCCGCTAGAGTAAGGTCGTGCAAGCTCTGCGGGCTCAGTAAGCCCTCCCAGAACCCCCGTTATGGCATGCTGGCCTCTCACGTGGCTACTCGCCCATTGGAGAAGTTGTTTGTAGATTTCGTGTGGAAGTCCCCCCGGTCAAAGGCAGGTAACACCTATGCACTAGTCTATGTGGACGCTTTTACCAAGTTTGTTTGGATTTTCCCGGTCCGGGAAGCGTCCACCGCTACGACTATTCGGGTGTTACTGTACATCTTTTCCACATTTGGGATTACCGAGATCCTCGTATCCGATAATGCCACGTAGTTCACATCTCGCAACTTTCGCAATTTCTGTTTTGCCCGAGGCATCAGGCATGTCACCACCACACCGTACTATTCTCAGCCCTCCCATGACGAGAGTTTCAACCGGAATTTACGGGCGGCGTTGATTGCTTACCACCATCAAGACCATTCCAGGTGGGACGAGACCCTCTCCTGGCTCCAGTTTGCATTTAATTCGGCTCGCCACGACTCCCATAAGACCACTCCATTCAGTTTGATGTTTTCCTTTACGCCCAACTCACCCCTTTCCAACCTCTGATCCATCAAGGAGTTACTTCCTGAAACCCCTGATTTCCACTCTATCCGGGAACGCTGGGAGGCAGCGCGTAGAAATCTCAGACTGCGCATGATGCCGTGCGCGGGACCTACGACCGACGCCGCAAACCCCATCCTTTTCACGTTGGAAGCAGGGTTTGGCTCAAGAATTACCCCCTCAGTAAGGCGTCCCAACAAGTTGCGGCCAAACTTTGTCCCAGATATAAGGGACCCTTTACCGTTGTCAAGTTTACCTCTCCGGTTTCCGTTCAGCTCACCGACTCTGACGGCGGCAGTAGGATCCGCGCTCACGTCTCACAGTTGAAAGCTGCGTGAGTGGCCGACCACTAGGTTTGTAAAGGCAAATGTGCTGTGTGCTGTGTTCAGTACACAGCACACAGGAACACAATAAACCATAAGCCATACAACCTCAAGCTGACGTCTCCCATCTTCGGGATGAATTAACAAGGAGGAGTTCAGCATTTATATCAAATATTTTAACATGTTAGCGTTTTAACTTAAAAAATAGGTTCGGATGAAAAGTGAGAACTTGAGAGTATACTCAACTATCTTAGCATGTTTTGTGCTTTTACACGTCAACATATCGTAGCAGCGTCCACACGACAAACATAATTGTGAACATCAAAAACAGCGACAGTGTTTCCATAATTGTAGCAAGTGCTTCTGATGATGGTTGTGTCAAACCGAAACATGTAAGGCAGAAATAATAATAAAAAGTGACCTACAAATTGTTACACTCGACGGACTTTCTATTAACTTTGTGATTGATAGTGTAACGGATCAAAATGAACCAATTTAAAATAGCGGAGAATTGTTTCAATGGTCGAGGAAAGGGACCACTTTTCAACATCCGATTGGTCACGGAAGTCAAATGTTTTATGAATCAAAATATTACTCGCTATCTTGTAGTGGAGACCTTCTGAATACTCTTTAGCGAATTCCCCCTCATTCAAGTTCTAAATATCATACACTGATCTTTTCCGGTGCAGCGTGACGAATGTGACAATTTAGGCCTCGAATTCGTCACGGACCTACCTTTAGAAGACCGCGAGATTGAACCCCCTCGATCCACCCCGGGTCAGAAAGACTGTGAAAGCGCGAGAACCCAACTTTCGCGGCGAAACAGCTGACAATTGGAGGAATGAGGAACTCGATCGAATTCCTCCCCCCTTTTGTCTAAATCCAGCCAACCCGGAGATTTGGAGGATGGCAATGAGGCGTTCCCTAATTTTCATAGGACCTCTGAATCTTCAAAAACGGAGAGAGTTTCTTTTCGAAAGTCTCGCAACAACAGTTAAACTCGCCGGATGCGGAGCTAGCTCTCTCGATCGACTGTTAAGTGAAATAATGTCTGAGTATTCGATAGTTAAATCAGGAAAATTAATACTGAAAAAGAAACGCAAGTGAGTGCGAACTGGTGACCCTCTCAGACACCATACACGCAGTGGTAGCGGTAACCTGTACAAGTCCCCAAGTGCTACGCAATAGTGCTAACGGTGCATTGTGACAAGGCTTGCAGGAGTGTGTAAACTGAACAAGATCCCAAGTGCTACACAATAGTGCTAAGGGTGCAATGTGACAAGGCTTGCAGGAGTGTGTGACCAGTACAAGTCCCCAAGTGCTATACAATAGTGCTAACGGTGCATAGTGACAAGGCTTGCAGGAGCGTGTAAACTGTACAAGTCCCCAAGTGCTACGCAACAGTGCTAAGGGTGCATAGTGACAAGGCTTGCAGGAGAGTGTAACCTGCACAAGTCCCCAAGTGCTACGCAACAGTGCTAACGGTGCATAGTGA
>NW_019739215.1:0-1667 GCF_002891405.2 Cryptotermes secundus
TTTTCAACTGAACACTTGTGGTTATAGTCCTTATGTAACATCCTCACTAATGACAGGATGGGCCCGTTATTTACAATTGCTGCTGGCCCTCACCAGAGCAGTCCTGCAGGACTCATGACCATCTTTTAATATCTCAGATTCGAGACAGCCACAACCTGGGGGGCTAGGTCTCTCTATTTATTTTCCCATGGTACAGGTGCCCCAGTTATAACCCCAGGCATTGTGTTCAGTTTCTTTTTCTCCTTCTATGACTCTTAGGACTATGGTGGAGGTACTCAAACCCACCTTCACATAGGGATATCTCCAACAGCTAATTGGCCCTGCTTTTAACAGTCTGAGAACCGGTCACATGATATCATTATTTTAAGACGCGTTAGGTTGTAACACACTATACCTTGCTCTGGCGCCACCCAGGTTGCACGCAGCTGCGCAATAAAACTCCGGAATGTTTGCTTAGTATTCAGTAACATGACCTAGCTGTTTTCTTAACCTCCTCTAATGGAAAATGCTTTCTGCTGTCTTCAATTTGTTTGTACCAGCCAGTAGTTAGTGGTGGGGTATGGGTCAAGAACAAATCCTTCTCTGATGAGCTTACGTGCCTTGTGAGATGTGTAGAAATGCTGACTCAGACAGTGGCAGTGACAGGGGTGAACAAAGAATTGTGGCCACAGACGGTAAAAGGGACAGCAGCTCCGACGAAAATGCGGGTAGTAAGATTGAGGGGACAGCAAATAATATTAAAAAATTTACAAAAATCTAAACCCTGATTCGAAATCGAAATACAAAGCATTTCTGATGAATGTGACAAAGGCCTGGGCTACAGACCAGATGGTGGCAGCAGAAGCAGAGTCAGACACAGACTTAGTGCGACTGGGCCCATCAACTCCCACCCCAAGCAAGCCTCATGTTGACAACCCAGGGTGACTCTCTGGTGATATGCGGAAACATACCCTCGTGAAAATTGCGAAGAGTGAAAATTCCAAGGGGAAGCATCCTTGCAGGCAATGCCATGTTTGCACAGTTCACACACACACACACACACAAAAAAAAAGGGAGTATGACTCTACACTGCAAGTTCTGTGTAATGGCACTTCACAAAGGGGAATGTTTCCAGAAATATCACACTCTAAAGCACTTCTAGGAGCAGTGGTAAGTGTTCTCCAAAAATTTTAGTCCATAAAATTAATTAGGAGATTTTATATTCATTTTTAAAGTGAACAATGCAAAAGTTAGGATAGTAGGTTAAATAATGCTGGTCCCCAGGATGATTTAAATCACCGGTCAGCAATGAGTTAATATTGAGGAACACACTGCACAGAAAACACCGTTACTCTGTTGCTATGGAAACATGCTTGTTTGTGGAGCTGTTACTTAGCAACGGCTCTTGTACAGTTGCTTATTTCGTGGTCGTAGCCTAGCAATGGGTCTACATGCCACAATAATACTGTCCTCCTAAGATCCTTTTTATTCTTTCCATCTTTCCAGACAAACTTACTGCTTTCCTTACTCTGCTTGGCTCATGGTAAATGAAGTGGTCTTAAAATGAGGGATACCTATATTTGTGAAAATCACTTAACATGGACACAGAGACACAGCTCACCTCAGGTTCAGCCTTTTTTCTTTGAAATGTTATTGGCACAGGATACTTCTCTTCTTCTGCATCTGAC
>NW_019739215.1:3284-24900 GCF_002891405.2 Cryptotermes secundus
GGGAAGATCTAATTACCTGTTTTTCTCTGATATGACATGAACCACAAAGGAAATACATCCATTAATTATTCAATTTTTGCATGTGAATTCATTGTTACAGGAACGTGTTTACCAATGCACAGCCTAGCAATCTCACTTTCACCTAGCAACACAGCCATTGTGTAGCAAGGATAGGGACCATATACACACAGATACACAAGAAAAGTAGGCTAACAAGAGATGAACTGTTGGAGGCAATATTTTCTCTACATTCTGACAGAGGACAACTCTCTGATCAGGATCATGGTTACAAGTCAGTTGCAGCATATAGAAACTGAGGAGTTTGAAGACCTAATTACTGAGTCATTCTCTAAGATTGCCCATTGCTGTGGAGCTCAGTAAAGATGTTCCCACAACAAAGAATACGATACAAGAACTGTTGGACACAGTGTTTACTATGTGGTCTGCATCTAACCTGTTCACCAAACCATTGCCTACCAACATGTCTCTTTATGACTCCACTATTTCAGCTATCAGGCCTCAAGCCACACTGCATTCGAATGCTGTTGGACACATTCTTTTTCAGAGGGTCCAGGTCATCTCAGATACTCAATACAATGGGGTACCCAAAAGAAACCGAACTAATTTTTTTGTGGGCAGAGCTTTTGTAGTACCGCGTTTTGCCACTAAGAGCCCATAGAGCTAACATTCCTGAGTCGATAAGCCGACTACCGTTGCTTCAGAAGGTAAGGACTAGTTTCGGCAGAGTTTATAGTGACAACTGTTTTGTGTGATCGTCATTTTTGCAATAGCTGATTTTTGTGAACAGCGTGAGGCGGTGAAATTCTGCTTTCTGCTCGGGAAAAGTGGAACAGAAACTCTTGAAATGTTAAAAACGGCGTACAAGGACGATGCTATGGGGAAAACTCAAGTGTTTGAGTGGTTTTCCCATTTCAAAAATGGTGAAATGTCAATTGATGACAAACCTCGTTCTGGTCGTCCTTCCACGGCCCGAACACATGAAAATGTTGAAAAAATTCGTGAAATCATCAAGGAAGATCGACGACCGACCATTGAAGAAATTGTGGAGCTGTCGAGAGTGACTTGGAGCCACTTGGAGCTCAGCGGCCAGATTTGTGACAGTCGGGTGACTGGTTTTTCCATCATGACAATGCCCCTGCTCACACAGCCCTGTCTGTATGACAATTCTTGACCAAAAATGGTATGACCCCTGTTCTTCACCCGACCTTGCCCCGTGCGACTTTTTTTTTTGTTTCCTCGAATGAAAAGAGACATGAAAGGAAAAAACGACAGAGGCACTGTCAAGCATCTCAAAAGATGAATTTAGACAATGTTTTGAAAAATGGAATAAAAGACTAGACAAGAGTATTAGTGTAAGTGAGAGTACTTTGAAGGGGATTGAAGGTTTGTGCTTAAAATTTGAATAAATAAGTTTAAAAAAAAATAAGTTCAGTTTCTTTTGGGTACCCCCTCGTATGTAGTGAAAAGAAGTAGGTGATTAATTTTCCCCAGAACTTCCCCTTACTGTCTCTGTGTTTGTGTCCTCCCTATCCACGCTACACAATGGAGTCTCCTCTTCAACCAAAGGAAGGATCGGCCTTTCAGTGCAGGGTGTCTGCCTCAGCAGAACGGCAGACATCCTCTTTCCTCTCAGACAGAGAAATATTGTCCATTTTGAACCTAATACATTGGGTTAGACCAAAGAGACAACATTTGGTGTAACACCAAAAAGCGTGTGAGAAGAGCAGCAGAATGTGAGAGTCAAGAGTTCCCACAGTATCAAACACACAAAACAAGAGAAGAACTGTTCAGTGCATAGTTTTCTATGGGGTACTTGTCATATCAAAGGAAAGCAAGTAACTAATGCTTCCCATACTTTCTTGTTTCTTCAAAATAAGGAAGTAGGCTAGAAATAGTCTATACTTTCCTTTTTAATGGCATCAAACTGACAACAGCTGCCTTGTACAGATTTCTTCTCTGGAACTTCAAAATAATTACAAACTATTAAGTCTATGGAACACATCCCTTCTATAGAACCTGGAGGTCACTCTGCTGTTCTACAGTATGTCTGCTTTTCATGGAACTCAATAAAGTCCACTGTCATGTTCACAAGAGCCTGTCATGTGTTTGTACTCTAAGAGAAGTAAATCCAGTCCACACCCTCCCACCACAATTCTTTAAAATGTGTTTCAACCTCTTACTTGTCCATTTCAGATTTATTATTGAAACTGCAGTACATGTTTCTATGGGTATATAGTTACTGCTACACCAACATATTTGCTTTGCTCATTTGCATAAATAATGCAGTATATTTTGGCCTTACACAACCATCCTCAAGCATATTATATGTAGTAAGTTTCTTTGCTGTCTTTCCATTGATGGAAGCACTACTGCCCTCAATACTTCCCAAGATAACTTCTGAATAACCACAGATGTGCACAGTGTGGAAGCCTGCTGTTTCTCCATAGTGGTCTTCTTCCTTCAGATGTAACATGTGCTTCTTTCTATGCATTTCTCACACTCATGCTACGAGGGCAAATCGAAAAGTCTTTGCCCCTATTTTTTTTCTGCCACAATAATACAAATACGGGGAAATCAAAATACAGGCAGTGTTCTAAGTACCTTTGACTATTTTTCCACATAGTCACCACCCCGGTTCAGGCGTCTGTACCGTCACACCACTAGTTTGGAGATGCCACTTTTGTAGAATTTGGCCAGTTGAGCGCGGAACCGCCAGACAGCGGTTTTCGCGTCATCATCGGAAATGAACCTCTGGCTGCCAGGAACTTCTTTAGTTGATCTTCCTGGATCTCACTGTCACCAGAGATGAAACGTGGGTATTGTATTTCACTCCAGAATCCAAGCAGCAGAGCATGGTGTGGAAACATCCCGGTTCACCTGTCATGAAGAAATTCTGCAGAATGCCATCCATTGAGAAGTTGATGGTCATGGTCTTCTGGTATCGCTGAGGACCACTCCTGCTGGATTTCATGCCACGAGCTGCCACCATCAACGTGGGCAGCTATTGTGGTACGCTTGCACGTCTGCAAGCTGCCATCAGGAAAAAGTGCCTGGGGATTCTCATGGACGATGTGGTTCTCCTCCATGAAAATGCCACGACTCATGTGGCAAACAGGACCACCACCCAACTGCAGTCATTCGGATGCAAGATTATGGTGCATGCGCCGTAGTGTCCAGACCTCGCCCCCAGTGATTACATGTTTGGTCCTCTGAAGAAGTTCCTAGCAGGCCAGAGGTTCATTTCCGACAATGACATGAAAACTGCTGTCCGGCGGTGGTTCCGCGCGCAACCGGCTGAATTCTACAACAGCGGCATCTCCAAACTTGTGGTGCGATGGTTGGTGACTATGTGGAAAAATAGTCAAAGGTACTTAGAACACTGCCTGTATTTTGATTTCCCTGTATGTGTATTATGGTGGCTGAAAAAAAATAGAGGCAAAGACTTTTCGATTTGCCCTCATACATAACTTGCCCACACCGTTCTTCTTAAATTGATCATTCTAGTACACAATATGTTAAATCGGGGGCACATGGTAGCATAGTTGGCTGAGGCACTATGCTACAAGCCAGAAGGTCGCGAGTTCAAGTCCCATTGAGGTCATTCGATTTTTTCAATTTATCTAATCCTTCCAGCCGCACTATGGCCCTGGGGTCAACCCAGCCTCTAACAGAAATGAGTACCTGGAATATTCTTGGAATATTCTTGGGGGTAAACGGTGGCTGGTGCGTAGGGCTGACAACCTTGCCGCCATCTATAAGCCAATTGTCTAGAAAATGTGGGAACCTCAACATCTCACAACCCTATGGGCCTCCACGGCCTGTTACAGGGATACCTTTACTTAATATGTTAAATCACTAATAATACCTACAACCATCCATAAAATAAATGACCACGTGGATTATGAAAATTAACACAATCTTGCAACAAAGTATTTGGTTTCTTTGAACCTGTTTATTCAGGAATGAAGATAAATACATTCTGCCCTGTGCAAACAAGCACATAACACTCACCATGATTTCTCTCAGTGAAGGAAATATTTCTTCAACTCTCTGTAGCAAAACTCGAGGCACTCTCGTTGCAAGAGAATGAAGAATTCTTTGCAAATTTTGAATTCGTTCCGCACACATGATGCTCCGTGGGCTGTGAACGAAGTAGGTTATAGCAATCCTACTGATATGGACTTTGAGTTCTGATAAATGTATCAAAATATAACTTTGAATAACTTCCCAGGTCCTGAAGGGGAATATATTGATCATCATTAGTATATGTACATGTATCTTATGGCAACAGGGTTCTGTCAGCAGACATTATGACTCTTGCTATCTTCTTGGGCGCTATGCTGTCTGGTGATCTGTCAATGCTGCAAGCTCTTTCAAAATCACCCAAGACTGTGGTCTCTGAAACATCACAAGAAATCCACAACATTACAAGACGTTACATCTCGTAAGTCACTAATCTATACACAGTGCATTCGCTACCCACTTCAATACACTGCAACTACAATTAAGTCACCCTAGACCACTGGTTCTCTATACCTTTTTAATGAGTTGGATTTGCATGTGAAACATGGAATGACTTAAATTGTTGTATGCGCATTAAATCAGAAAGTCTGAACTCGGAAAAAAAACACTAATTAATTTAGAACCACCACGAGGAAGTGCGGAAACTTTATTTTGTTTGAACAAAACAACAGCGCTTCAATAATACACACATTTAAGAATGCTTTCTTCTAAAAATTTAAAATAAAACTCATTGAAATCGCATTTGTTTTTTGCAGTTGTCGTCTCAGTCCTCACAAACAGTATTCAGATTGGTTACATAAAAGTCTATTCGTTCAAAGCGCCAGTTAAAGACGTAAATATTACGATATTAACCAATTATAATCCTGCCTCAGCAATAACTGTAATTATCATCTAGTACCACATATGTTGCAGCGTATCTTACATCTTACTATCTGCACCCACTTCGTGAACTTCGTGAAGCCGAGGTACAAACACACGCAATTTAAATGTAAGTATTATTTGTGTGCATTCAGAGTTGGCAGTACACGAAACCGAGTCATACCAACCATCTCAGGGACACTTCTTAAGAACAAGGTTGGCAACGCGATAAGCTTTTACCCAAATCCGTGAACAGAAGAATAACCATGTTCAAAACGGGAAGGTGGTGAAGCTGCGCGCGTGTGAACTATGCAGCGATACATATGAACGATACTGCATTATAAACAGCCGAAAATAAAAGAGAGCATTAAGTAGGTCTCAAATGCAAATTGCGAGAAAAGAGGTTTGATACTAAATACAGATACTTATGGCGGGAACAATCGGAATGAGGGTTTTGGTGAATTTTTACACAGTATCCATCATGTTCTGAAGAATGCAACTTTTCGGAAACTGGATTATTCTCTCTCAAGTGAAAAGGTACGAGGCATCTACTCTACGGGTTCGGTTAGCGAGAACTAACATCAATCATTGGACAACCAAGTCTGTCAGTCGGGTGAATTGCTATTGGGGGCTCGCCAGCACAGTCAATCTGGTATTCTAGTCCCATTGGGACCCATGACCATATTTCTGTTGTTTCCAAGAATTTTACATGTTTTGAAATGGGGCCTCTTCTTGTACGAGAGGAAGGATCTGACTACTACTGGGGAGGGGGGGTGACTTGAGTGAACACTCGTTCATTAATTTACGAACACATGCACGCACATGCACAGCAACGATGAATGACTGATTCGAACTATCTAAGTCAGCATAGCTACGTCATTCATTCATTCATTCATTCATTCATTTATTGTATATTCCATAAATCCATATACATAGATATAGAACCAGTCACATAATTAATATGGTATAATACAAATATAAATATATATGTACAGTTTATAATCATTAAAATAGATTTTAAAAAAGTGTTAAATTTATATCAAAAAAACAGTCTTACATCACTATACAAAAAATTATGCAATATTAAAATTGTTTATGCTATTATCCTTATTTCTAGGCAAATTTGTTACTAAAGAATTCATCACATGTATAAAAAGAGTTTTGCAATAAAAATGTTGTCAACTGAATTTTAAAATTTTTCATGTCATTAGACATAGATTTGATTTTTGGTGGCAAATGATTAAAGAGCTTTACCCCCATGTAACATATTCCTATTCCTATTCCTATTCCTAACGTCTATTACTATAGTTAGGTTCATTTTTCTTTCGTGAGAGATGATAAGAAAAGTTTCAATAAAAATTGTGGGAATGCAAATGAAGACCTAAAACTAAGACAGAAAAGTAAAAAGGTAAAGCTATCATGGAAAATAGGCCGCGCCATAGCTCAAGCGGTTAGTCACTGGCTTTCCACTGCGGCGGCCAGGGTTCGATCCCGGGTCTGGTCAAGTGGGATTTGTCTTGAACAAAGTGGGGCTGGGGCAGGTTTTCTCCGAGTACTTCGGTTTCCCCTGTCAATCTCCATTCCACCAATTCCGCCACAATCACCCTCACCTATCATCTGTGACTAGTACAATAGGCCAGAAGTGGCCGCAATAAAGGGACTTAGTCCCACCCCACTAGCAAAAAAAAATATTATGGAAAATAAATGCACCAAACCAAATCAGTAGGAAAATCCAGGCACATTAATGCATAAGAGAACGAACGTTTTGATCCTATACCACAGCCACCTGCTATGTAACGGAAATTGATCGCTGAAACGAAAGGCATAATTCACGCGGCTCGCACGTTGGTGACACTGGAATTTGCTTACGGTACGAACATATGGTGGGGACTCGGGAAAACACAGTGACAACATGCAGAGATTTTATGGTCGTTTCGTGGTCCCCCCCCCCTCCGATGGAATGAACGCATTGTACAGCGCTTGTTCGTTTTGGGACCTCTGAGCGCTCTGAGCGTTCTCCGCGAAGAGGGTTTTTGTTTTCCTGCATTAATTGCAGGTCGACTGTGGTTGATGATGACAGGAGTTGCGTCATCTTGTTCGATGTCCAGGCACGACACTGTTTAAGCCGTTTTAAGCAGTGTCGGTGGAGCACTCTCACTATATTTACTATTACTATATTTACTTTCCCTATGAACACACGGTTCGCGGAGCGATTCTCAAACACGTCCGCACTGTCCGGAGTTCGTAGAGTAACTTGTAATAATAAATGAATTAAATTTTGTATATATGTAAACGAAACTCAATATAGTGTTTCGATTAATGTTGAATGGTTTAATTTAAAAATGCTTTCCTTAAATGTTGACAAGACTTGCTGTGTGCATTTCTTAGCTAAACAAAATGTTACTAAGTTTTTATTAGAGTTAAATGAGGTAAAATTCTAGGGTATAACACTGGATAACATAAATTCTTGAAAAAAAACATCGATTCAATCATAGGTAAATTAAATAAAGCCTGTTATATAATTAGAAAATCCAAACAGTACTTATGTATTGAAGCCCTCAAAATGGTGTATTATGCCTTTTTCCAATCTGTAATGTCTTGCGGTTCGATAATGGTTGGAGCTGAAAACAGAGATTCATGCAGAAAATTGTTTAGCCTATTGAAAACACTACCACTGCCCTCCAATATATATATACACTATATATATATTCACTTGTGATATTTGTTGTTAATAATATGGAATTGCTTACAGAGAATTCTGATATGTACAAAATAGTAACTAGAAATAGTTCGAATTTACATCTCCCCTTATCAAATCTAACAGTATTTTAGAAGGGTCCGCAGTATCTTGGTGTTGCGCCGTAATTTTGAGATTGGAAATTGAAGGCATTACCTAAATGTTTCGAGACTTGCGAGAAGTGTTTTACAGCAATCGAGCAAAGATGACAACACAGGGACTAGGGAACTAGGTTAAGAATGCTGATGATCAGCATTCATGCGTAATCGCGTAAGTAAGAAGCTCCGCTAACTGGGCCACTGGAGTATAGTAATATTATTAAATAAGCAGCAAAGAGGACCGCGAAATCACCCTTAGCCAATTAGAATATAACACTTAGGAAATTGAGGACGAAAGGAGGAGTTAACTTTCCCTCTTTCGTCAACCGCAGATTCAGCAAGTTAAAGATATAAATTACTGAATTCAGGAGACTTAGGGATTTGATCTAAACGTAATAACCAGTTGTCAGCCGGAGGCTCTATTCAATATGGGACTTACGAGTGGTGGAAGTTGGCCTGCGTCTCTTATTCCAAGTAAGTCACGTTTGCTCATATAAGCCATGTTGTTAAATATTATTGTTGATAAAAGTGTTGAGGAAAAATGTTGAAAGCAAACTCCAGTGTGCCCGGCGAGCCCTTAGGGGAGAATAATAGAAATCATGTAACAAGTAATTGCCTAGGATACTAGTCCGGCAATATGGCTGTCGTTATAGTGTATGTGTTAGGATTACTGGTAGTGTGCAGTTCACGCACATTTGTGTTATAGTTATGACTACTGATTTTTGTGATAAATAGAGTATGTGGGCTTTCAATATGTATAACTAAGGGTAAATTATTTTAAGGGTGAAACTTTACGATAGGATAGTGTAGTAGTATGTAATGAGTAGTAAGACATGGAGCCAGGAAAAAGGTTCACGTCGAACGATGAATAATTGCTTATCCTCATTAGCCGAAAAAAGAGAGAGAGAGAGAGAGAAAGAGAGAGAGGCTCAGGGCCTACACCCCCGAAGGGTAGAACATGAGGAAGCGTAGCATGAAGTAAAGACATTATGTAGTCCCGACCGCAGGTCGGTCTTGTTAATATTGTAAATAATGTATATAATAGTGTAAATAAACAGGGTAGTTAGAGTAGGATGTACCGGGGTTGTGATTCACCCCTCCATAATCACCTTTCCATGGCCGATCCCGAGCGATCCTGACCCAAGCGAGGGCAGAACTGACACAGGCAGCAGCAGCAGCCGAAGGCAACGACAGACAAGGATGAGGGACCAGAAATGAACTGGGATAGTAGGGTCACTTGTCACGCAGGCAGCGTTTAGTAGCCTTGATATCAACGCCCCCCTTAAGATGTAATAAGTGGTAACAGTGGCGTTACCAACGTTTGAGCCCCATATAGGAAAATTCCTCAGAATTCAAACAGGGACCGAGAGGTTAGCGGTATCATCCGATAGGAGGAGTTATATGTTGCTACCTGCAGACTATATGAAGAGTTGCCAGGAGGGAGCTATGACAATATGTAAGGGGATAGTTCCCACCATAGAGATGACAGACGATAGGTAGAGGCGGGTCAGACCAGACACGCCCGCTCTACGCCAATAATAAGAGGTGACAAGGATGAAAGGGCCAGCCAACAGAGAACGCTCGACTACCGCGCTACCGGCCCTTGGTACTTTCATCACTTCTCTGAGGACATAAAATATATGGTGGCAGTTTTATGAGAGAAGGAAGCCCAGAAACAGGATAATCCTAGCTGAGGGTAAGCTAGGATTATTGTGTTAACCCCTTACAGCGTATGCTGTGGCGGTAAGGAGGGTACCTCCACGCCCACCTGCCACCACGGCGTAATACTTGGAAATAAAGTTTATAATAGTCTTCCAAGCCGGTCACGGTAGCCGAGCGGTCTAAGGCATACACTTTCTTCGTTCGCTCGGAAGCCGAGATCGTGGGTTCGAATCCCACTCAGGGCATGGATGTTTGTGTGCGTTTTTCTGTGTTTGTCTACAGGTAGAGGCCTTGCGACGAGCTGATCACTCGCCAAAGGAGTCCTACCGTATGTGTAAGATTTAGAAAAACCGAAGTGAACGGAGAAGTTCATAGAGGTAGGCCTAGGCCCACTGGGGCTGTAGTACCAAGGGGGGAAAAAAATAGCCTTCCAAGCAATACAAAACAGTTGTCCAGGAATAACAATCAATTTAAGAAGGCATTATTACAATTTCTTCATTTACATTCATTTTATAATATAAATGAATATTTTAATTATAGGTAAAAATAACTCACGTTGTTATGGTGTTAACTGAAAAATTGTAAAGGTATATTTTATTTTATTTTACACAAAAAAAAATCCGTTCTTATTGTATCAATACATAAGTTGAATGATCATGTACTTATAATATCCTCAATCAAAGTGTATATGGAACTATAGATTAAATTATCAGGCATTGAAAAGTGTCTTGAAATTTTATATTTACATGATATCTTTTATTACAAATTTATAATGAATCATACTTGTTTATATCATACATTGTTTTTGTTATAATGGAGTATTGTCTTTAGTATGGGTCCTATGACCTTGTAATGGATTTGTGGAATGTAAATAAATGAAATGAAATGAAAGTGAAATGATATTTATTATATCAGTTCAAATCACGTGTTATTAAAAACGAAGTAAATTTTTCTATAGTACAATGGACTACAATTGCAAATTAATTTATTGCTATGTTGTTAATGGCGACGGGATATAAGCTGGATTGAAGTCAAGCATTTTAATCGCTGTGTTCTTGGAATGGGAGTTCGGCGACGTATTCGTTTGAAACTGATAGAGTTCATATCTGAGCAGTTTTTGATTGGTTCAGATGAGTGTTTTTATTTTGAAAAAAGCATGTCTATATAAAAAGGCATAGGCAATGCGCATCTGGCACTCTGTAACACATTCTTATAAACATCTTATTCTATCATATCAGATGAGGAGAGATCTTGGTGCCCCTGCGATATCTTTCGTGTATAATTGTTATGATTGGAGCGCACTAAATTGAAGTAATTCCTAGAACTTGAAAAAGATGTCGTGATTGGTTCTGGTTACATTACTGTATTGCTTATCTGTATTAGTTACACTTGAATCCAACGGGACCCAATGGAATTGCTACGGGACGGCATGGGACGTATAGTGCTCAGTAGCGATCAGTAGCATCAGTAGGATCAGTAGGATCGAGTAGGATCATTAGCATTGTAGCTGAGATACAGAGTGTCTTCAGTTTTCTGTGAGTTATGGTGAATTAGAATATTGTACTTTCATATCATCATAAAATAGCAATGATACGTTGTTTGGAAGATAATAAAATTGAAATGCAACTGAAGTGCAAGATATGTGACGTGGGACTATGCATTTTCGGGTGCTTCAAGAATTCAAGAAGTACCATACAAAGGCGAGATTCAGTTATATGACGCGGGAGGTGAACTCTGTACATGCATCAAGCAGATAACCACAAAATGGTATGTATATATATTGTATATGTATATTGCATTTTACTCTATTTAAAACTAAATATATTGGATTGGGCGTTCGCTTCTTCTAGTAGAGTGTGCGCGCGCTTCCGCTAGGGGAGTTTATAAGCATGCCGATACTTTTTGGCCGGCGTCGCACGACATTGCAATGTATGAGGCTGGCGGACCACGTAACCCTAAACTTTAACAATAAAATGTCTACGGCTGCAGTGTTCTTGGACATCGAAAAAGCCTTCGACACCACGTGGCACTCAGGCTTGCTGTTTAAGTTATCAAAATTGGAATTCCCCAACTCTTTGACCAAGCTTATTGGGTCCTTTCTCTCTAAACGCAAATTCAGGGTCTATGTAGAAGGCGAAATGTCAACGCCAAGAGAAATGCAAGCAGGGGTGCCACAAGGTTCTGTCCTTTCCCCCACTCTTTTCAATATGTACATTAATGATGCCCCCCAAACCCATGGTATTCATTTGGCCCTTTTTGCGGACGACACATGTCTATATGCGACAGATCGCAAAGAGGGTTTTATTGTTAGAAAACTCCAGCGCGGTCTCAGCTCAATGGAGACCTGGTGTGAGCGCTGGAATATAAAAATTAATGAAGATAAGACTCGGGGGGTCTACTTCTCTCGTGGTCGTCGACCGCCTGAGTCTTGTCTTACTCTAAATGGAAGAAACATTCCATTTGTAAATAGTGCAAAATATCTAGGTGTAATCTTCGATAGGAAAGTGACTTGGAGATTACACATAGAAATGATCGAAGCCAAGGCCTTCAGAACATTCATTAGAGTGTACTCCTTATTCAAAAGTGAGCGATTGAGCGCTAACATTAAACTGACCCTCCATAAAGCTCTTATTAGATCCGTAATGACTTATGCTAGTCCCGCCTGGGAGTTTGCGGCAGACACTCATCTAGTGAAATTGCAGCGCCTGCAAAACAAGGTTCTCCGCACGATTGGCAATTTTCCAAGGCGCACACCGGTCCGCGATTTGCACATGGCATTCAAAATTCCGTACGTTTATGATTACATAACAAAATTATGCAGGCAACAAGCAGAAGTCATACAAAATCATGATAATGAGAATGTTCGCAACATCGGACAAGGCGAAGCCAGACACAGAAAGTATAAGAGGCTTAAACTTGGCGGCGGTCAGGCGTACGACCGTTCAAGTAACTAGACTGCCGTGATAGCTAATACTACTAGAATAATTATTTATATATGTATATAAAAGGGCATAATCTGCTGTACCTAGCCTGGACTGAGAGGCCGTGTAAATATTGTACATTTATACAAGAAATAGGTACACTGTAAATATGTGTAAATACAGACAATGGACAAATTACTACAGACTTACTAACAAATGACAGACCCGACCTCTCGTCAGAGAGGGCGCTACACATAGACAAGACAGCAACTTTCACTCAAAAGAAATATCTGGTCATGAGCCCCAGCTGGGGCTCGACACCAAGACAGACAGACTGACTGACCGTCAGTTGCAACGTGACTCTGACTCTGACTCTGACTTGGCCGGCGTCCTTCACTGTCAGCGCATGAGAGCGAGTCTATGCTACGAACTTGCTTCGTCTGCAGAGAGAACATTCGTAGGCTGGCACTGGCAACTGGAACGTGGGAGAAAGCACATAGTATCTACTAATAACAGCGATCCTACGCGCTCAACGTCTACCTTCTTAGTTGCCTCAGTCACTGCGCAAGCCCACCAATCTTAGGCTCGCCGACATGCGTCAGACCACTACGCATCAGAGATCCACCGGCCAAAATCCGCCGTCCCAAATGTAAATGCTCGCCTGCACAAATCGGTGCATTTCGGACGATAAAGGTTAAATAGTAGACAGGAAGACAAAAAGATTCTGAGCTGAGCAGTAGCAGTCATTCACCAAATGTAATCTGTTCTTAATTTCTTCACAAATGTAATTTTGATTGATTATGGCTTTTCCCAGATATTTAAACTTTGCCACATTTTCAAAAAACTTTATTAGCTATGTATATTACGATTCTGTCCTGCAATCTGATGACATCAACATATATTTAGAATATTATCTTCTAGGTTCTAACGCTGTGTAGTCCAGTAGAAGTCCACTGACACTGTGGAGGAAATTTCAGTTCCATCTTTGGAATTGAAAAGTAACGCAACAAATAAACCAAAAATAAGCAAGTCACAAGCATGCTTCCAAACTGCATGGCGTTACAATCCAGAAGATCACAATCCTCATAGTCACTACTGTGAAAACCTCAAATCCAGCACTTTGGTTTCTGTATGGTAACTTGCATCTCCGCCTCCTTTACTTACTTACTTACTCATGGAGCTGAGCCCTTTTGGAGGAGCCGCCAATTCTGCAGCTACTCTAGAATTTCCCAGCATTTTATGGGACCCAAAGTCTATATTCCTCTATTAATGTCAGAAACCAAATTTCACTCCCATACAAAACCATGGACAAAATTATAATTTTGTATATTCTAATTTTTATGTTTTTGGACAGCAGACAAGAAGACAAAAGGTTCTGGACTGAAAGATAGCAAGCTTTATCCAAGTTCAATCGCCTCTTAATTTCCTCCTGAATTAGGTTTCGATTTGTTATCGTTGTTCCCAAATATCTGAACTGTTCCACATTTTGAAAACATCTGTTTCCTATGTTTATGTCATGATTTTGCCCTGTCCCGTTTAATTTCAGTCCCACCTGGTTTCCCCTGGACCTTCCTAATGGCATATTCTAAAGCAAAGTTGAAAAGGAATGGCAATAAAGCATCTCCTTATTTTAGACCATTCTGGATAGGAAATTTATCAGACAAATGTTTACCTACACGGACTTTACTATACGTTTCATTTAAACACATTTTAATCAATCTAACTAGTTTCATGGTTATTCCAAACTCTTATCAGAATATTGTACAATACTTCCCTCCTAACTGAATCATAGGTTTTCTTGAAGTCCATGAATATCTGATGTACAGTCTCATTGTACTCCCATTTTTTCTCCAATATCTGATGAATACAAAAGATCTGATCTGTAGTTGATCTGTTATGTCAAAACCCACACTGATGATCCCCAATAATTTAATCCAAATATGGACTTAACCTTGAGGGAAGAATATTGGATAAAATTTTGTATTAAGTTGACAGCAGTGATATCCCCCGATAATTACTACAGTCAGTTTCATCATCCTTCTTGTGAACTGGTACAATAATAGACTCCTTCCACTGATCAGGCAATTTTTCCTTGTGCCAAATAGAAGTAATTAAATTGTGGATCTTAGAACATAATATTTCGCCTCCTGCTTGAATAAGTTCTGCCGGAATTTGACCACTACCTGGCGATTTATACCGTTTCAATTTTGAAATAGCTCTTTCAATATCAAAAGGGCTAGGATCAGGTACTAATGGATCATCTGTATGGAGTTCTATCTGCCCAACATCACTGACCCTATGTACATTCAATAACTGAGAGAAGTAGTTCCTCCACCTATTCAAAAGGTTGTGTGAATCTGCAAGCAGATCACCATTCTCATCCTTCACTAAGTTACTGTTAAGTTTGTAACCCCTCTTAAAGTAATTTATTCCTCTATACAGGTCTCTAATATTCTTGTTCTTACTGTTCATTTCAAGCTCATCAATTTAGTCTTTCAGATATTGCCTCTTTTTGTTCCTGAAATGCCTGCTGGTTTCACATCTTATATTCTTCAGATTATCCCCATTTAAATCACTTGGATCCTGTAACCATTGCAATTTGGCCTGGTTTCTATGATCTAATAATTTTGAGCATCCTTCATCGAACCGTGGCTTATGCTTCTTCGATTCATAATAACCTAGACTCTCTTTGGCAGACATTTTTATATTCTCTCCAATAGTTTCCCAAGTTTTATTAACGTCCACCTCAATTTCCAAGTTTTCAAAAGCCATGAACCTATTCGGGTTTTTTAACACAATACTGCTCCTTATCCTCTACCTCATTTAATTTCTTGAGATTGAACCTCTCCATATGAACTCTGTGCATTGTTTGTTTGCTCATTGCCAGTCTTTACCTAACCTTTGCCACCATCAGGTCAGTATCACAATTTGCTGCCCTGAATGATTGGACATCAAGTATACTTGAGTGTTGTCTCCTGTCTATCAAAATATGGTCTATTTGATTGTGTATCTTACCATCAGGAATGTCCAAGTAAATTTATGGATGTTACTATGTAGGAAAAGCTTGTGTGTCCTTTTCAATTTCAATCCCTCATGGCTTTCTTAGGCCTCCATAAACGAAGTTGAAAAACAATGACAATAAAATAATTCCTTGTTGCAGAACATTTTGAATAGAAAATGTATCAGACTATGTTTACTCACAGATTTTATTATAACTTTCATTCAAACACATATTAATTAGAATAACTAGTTCCATGGGTCTTCTGAATTCAGTAAAAATATTGTACAGTACTTTCCTCTGTACTGAATAATAGGCTTTCTTGAAATTTATAACCTGATATACCATTCTATATTCTCTTAAGTTTCTCTTGACTGTAGGATATCTGAACAGCAGTTGATTTATTAGATCAAAATCCACACTGTTAAACCCTAATAATTTCATCTTATACATAGTTAACTTTGAGAAAAGGATGTTGGAAGAGTCCCATATTGGCAATCCTTGTTGTCCTGGAATGAACAATATGGTTTTAGGACACATTCCTCGACTGAGAAGGCAGCTTTTACATTGATAAATAATATTTTAACTGCAATGAATAATAAGTGAATGGTTGGAGGATTTTTTTATGATTTACAAAAGGCATTTGATTGTGTTAACCATAAAATATTATTGGATACATTGGAATTCTATGGAACTGAAGGAAAAATTCAAAACACTTATTGGATCTTATTTGACAGGTAGATATCAAGGAGTTGTATTGGATAATAGAATTGAGAGTAACAACTCATCCAAATGGGAAACAATTAAATGCGGTGTTCCACAGGGCTCGATTCTTGGTCCCTTGTTTTTTCTGCTTCATATTAATGATTTACCTAAAATCTATATAAATGAAAATGTAAATGTTCGTTTGTCTCTCCTCAAAGATCTCCGAAAGTTCTTCACCGATTGCTTTGAAATTTTGATACAACGTTGCATTCGAACACGCGCGTGTTTTTATATCCCTATTATATAGGTGTCACGCCCGTGACAGGTAAAAACAGGTAAAAAACGTGTTATACGGTGTCCATCGAATACCAACAGATCGTTGCCTAGGAATAACCGTGGCAACGAACTGTTGAAACAGCGGATCGTTGCCTAGGAATAACCGTGGCAACGAACTGTTGAGACAGCGGTTCGTTGCCTAGGAATATAAACAGTCTACAGGAAGCCGCCGCCAGAGACAGTCGAGATCCAGCCACGACAAAATAGGCAGCATAGCACTGGGCCAGAAGCTAGGCGAAATAGGATTAGTTTTGTTACTGCAAGTGGCAATTCTTGCAAAGTGTATAAATGTAAAAGCGAGGAAAAATAAATACTCGCGTGATAGATTTCGATTTATTTTCATTTTATTTAATTTTGATTTAATTATTTCGTGTTACATTGCGTTGGAATTGGGCTGTGTCGTTTACCATAGCGTTCATTTCGTGAGTATAGTTTATTTTTCGTTGTTTTTCATTCCTTTTTCCTAACTGTTTTCCTTATTTTCCGGTGCAATTACCGGTGGGATTAAGCTGTGTCGATTGATCTGCGTTTGAATTGAAATATTTCGTCAGTATTTTTTATTTTTTGGTTTCTTCTTTGTTTTCCAGTTCGTGTTCTTTCCTTTTTTAATGTTTTGCAATTTCATATGCCTTTGTTATAACTTCCTTTCTTCTTCAATTATGTAGATGTCACACCCGTGACAGGTAAAAACAGGTAAAAGTATTACTTGTATTCAATATTAATATACTGTAACGTGTTATACGTCCATCGAATACCAACAGATCGTTGCCTAGGAATAACCGTGGCAACGAACTGTTGAAACAGCGGATCGTTGCCTAGGAATAACCATGGCAACGAACTGTTGAAACAGCGGATCGTTGCCTAGGAATAACCGTGGCAACGAACTGTTGAGACAGCGGATCGTTGCCTAGGAATATAAACAGTCTACAGGAAGCCGCCGCCAGAGACAGTCGAGATCCAGCCACGACAACATAGGCAGCATAGCACTGGGCCAGAAGCTAGGCGAAATAGGATTAGTTTTGTTACTGCAAGTGGCAATTCTTGCAAAGTGTATAAATGTAAAAGCGAGGAAAAATAAATACTCGCGTGATAGATTTCGATTTATTTTCATTTTATTTAATTTTGATTTAATTATTTCGTGTTACATTGCGTTGGAATTGGGCTGTGTCGTTTACCATAGCGTTCATTTCGTGAGTATAGTTTATTTTTCGTTGTTTTTCATTCCTTTTTCCTAACTGTTTTCCTTATTTTCCGGTGCAATTACCGGTGGGATTAAGCTGTGTCGATTGATCTGCGTTTGAATTGAAATATTTCGTCAGTATTTTTTTTTTTTTGTTTCTTCTTTGTTTTACAGTTCGTGTTCTTTCTTTTTTTAATGTTTTGCAATTTCATATGTTTTTGTTATAACGTTCTTTCTTCTTCTTCAGTGCAGTCGTTTCCATGTTAACGCTAGAACAGACCGTTGCATAGGATAATAGGTCCCATTGCGTAACAACGGATGAAACCGGAAAGTATACTTCCATGGAGACGCGAGTATCACGGGGTCACGAGCATCACAAGAGTTTCCGAGTGAAATCAAAGCAGAAACAGTTTCGATTTATTTACTTATAATTATACCGTGTTACATTGCGTTGGAATTTCTTTCTTCTTCTTCGGTGCAATCGATCTGCTTTAGTTCATCCAAATAATGCCTCGCAGAAGATCAAACTGAGGTCGTCGTACTCGCGGAGCGGAAGCAATGCGTCGAGTAATTTCAAATCAAACTGGGAAGAACGGGCAGACTGAGCCACAGCAAGGCGTGGCCGGGCACAGCTAGTAATAAATAAAAATAATAATATGGTATTATTTGCAGACGACGCCAGTATTATAGTATGAATGAATGAATGAATGAATGAATGAATGTATAAGGGGTGGGCCTTCTTGGTCCTTGCACCGCGGCCACAGTGATCTATTGTGCCTCCCGATCGTACCCTCCCCTCAACAATACCGCGCTTTGAAAGAAGCGTAGAATTTTATACGTGGGGACGTCGAAATAGTCACTTTGTTCCTTAAAATATTGACCCAAGTGACGCAATCTTAAATAAGCTAAGGCCTCACATTCACACAGGATATGTGTGGCTGTTTCATTTCCTTCTTGACACCTCTCACAAGTTGGACTTTTACTTAGTCCCAATTTGAAGAGGTGTCCTTTGAGGTGACAGTGTCCTGTAAGTAGTCCTACCAACCATTGCAGCTGGTTCCTGTTTAACTTCAACAGTTCCTTCACTCTTTTAGTAGAGAGTCCTCATATGAGCCCCTTTGCTTGCCTGAGTCCAGTCAAGATCCCCAGTATTTCTTGTGATTCATATTTGTCCAGTCCCTGATTGCTTTTCTGGTGACTCCTGTAGAGATGCCACAGGCTGGTTCAAGCTCTGTGAACGGATGTTCAGCTCCAATCTTGGCCAATTGGTCTGATATTTCGTTTCCAGCAATACCTTCATGCCCTGGCACCCATATCAGTTGTACCCTGTTATGTTTGGCCAGTTCCATGAGAGTTTGGTGGTAATCCCAGACCAGTTTTGAGTTGAGTAACTTGGGATGGTCATATACAATACATAAGTAAAACATTGAGTATGGCCTGCTATATGATAAGAAATGTAAAACAAATGGTCTCCATGAAAACATTAAGAAGTGTTTATTTTTCATATTTCCATTCCGTCATATCATACAGTATAATGTTTTGGGGTAACTTGTCTCATGCCAAAAGAGTTTTTAAGTTGCAAAAGAGATTTGTAAGAATAATGAAAGGATGTGACTCGAGAGAATCACGTAGAGGACATTTTAAGGATATGAATATATTTCCTTTAAGAACACAATATATATACACCTTGATGGTGTTTGTAGTAAAAAACAAAGCTCACTATGAAATAAATACTAGACACATTATGGATATACATATGCTCCAAGTTAATTTGGCGATATATGGAAATAGGGTGTATCATATGGCTATTATAATATACAATGCACTTCCTGATACACTTAAGGAAATTTCTAATGATATAGAAAGGTTTAAGCGCAAGTTAAAGAAATTTTTGCATTTTAATTGTTTTTATACATTGAAAGAATTTTTTATGAGATAATGCTTGTTAATTATATTATATTGAAATTTTAACCAATATGTTAGTTGACTAAGCTTTTTTGTAAATAACTTCAAATATCTGTTATAACAGATCTTATTTGATTATACCGTTTTAAAGTTGTAGTACGACTAATTTTAATCAACTTTCAAATTTGTCTTATATTATAAACTGGTTTTTAAATAACTATTGTATTGTATAAGCATGATTAGTAAATAATATTTGGACTGAATTTCTTATCTTAAAATTGTCAATGTCTTACATGCTTCTTATTTTCAAGATAAATCTTTATGTGTGATTTAAATCTTGTATACTGTTAACTTGCTATTTTGACAACTGCTTGATTTCTAAGCAAGATGAGTTTATACACGTATTTCTGGACGATTTCTATATCTATTGGTTTTTCAACCTTGTAAGGATTTTATGAAATGTGAATAAATGAATGAATGAATGAATGAATGAATGAATTGATTGGTTGTTTGTCAAGCTCTTTAAGTGCAGCTTAGCTGTCAGATAGAATGTAGATGTTCCTATTTCTGTACTTCCTATCTAGATTCTCCACAGTACATGTCTTAATGGCGTATACTTCTGCCTGGAATACTGTCGTATACTGCCCGAGGCTGAAACTAAGTTTCCATCTTGTGCCATAGCAGAACACACCATCTCCAGTTCCCTTATTTATCTTGGAACCATCTGTATACCAGATCAGTCCCCCTTCTCTATCGGGCCGAAACCCATCTTCCCATTCACTCCTGTCAGGAAATCTGACTGTGAAGGGTTTTTCATATACATGTCTCAGAATCATTTTGTCAGACCCCATTTGTAATATGGGTTCTTTTTTCATGTCCTGAGTTATGTATGCATGTCTGAAACTATTGGATTTAGGTTTACATTGATCACTGCACTGGAGACAGTAGATTCCTGCCCTGGCCTCTGCCTCCAACTGTATATGCAGTGGGGGGAGTCCAAGGAGTGTCTCCAGTGCAGCTGTTGGAAATGTTCGAATTGCTCCTGTGATACCCAAACAAGCCAGCCTTTGCAATTTGCTAAGTTCTGCCTTGCTTGTCTCGAGTTTAACTCTGGGCCACCATACTGTGGGTCCATATGTAATTATGGGTCTTAGAACCGCAGTGTATATCCAATGCACAATGTGCCGCTGCAATCCCCAAGTTTCATCAAACATGCTTCTGCATGTCAAAAAAGCCTTATAGGCTTTATTGATGACCTTGTCCAGCTACTTTTTCCATGTAAGTCCCTTGTCTAATACTAGACTAAGGTACTTGACAGCGCTGGAGAGCTGGATCATCTTATTGAAGAGGGTCGGTTCCTTAAGTCCCCACTGGAGATCGTCAATGACCAGGCTCCACAGTAGAGGCAAGAGCACACCCCCCTGTGGACACCCCCTAGACACGGACGCCCCCAGGGTCTCTCCTAATAATGTTGCAGCTATGGTTCTGCTTTCCAGCATAGCACTGATCCACCTGCATATTGCAGGCTCTATGCCATGCTTTCCAACGGCCTGTTTGATTATATCAAATAAGGTTGTATCGAAAGCTCCCTCTATGTCAAGGAATGCTACTAAGGCAATATCCTTGTGTTCAATCGCGCTTTCTATGCGTGTTACCACATTGTGTAGTGCACTTTCGGTATATTTACCTGTTTGGTAGGCATGCTGGTTTCAGTGTAGAGGATATGTCCTCAACACCCCATCCCTGATATGCCTGTCCACTGTGGGAACATCCCACATTATCACGCATTTTCTGCAACGCACGCTCTTCACATTACTTTTCACCATCACGCGCGCCAACCAATCAAATTCAAGGTCAAGGTCAAGGTCATGTTACGACTGACGGTCGGTCAGTCTGTTTGTCTTGGTGTCGAGCCCCAGTTCTTTTGAATGAAAGTTACTGTCTTGTCTATGTGTAGCGCCCTCTCTGACGAGAGGTCGGGTCTGTCATTTGTTAGTCAGTCTGTATTAATAAGTCCATTGTCTGTATTTACACATATTTACAATACACTTATTTCTTATTTAAATGTACAATATATACACGGCCTCTGTCAGTCCAGGCTAGGTACAGCAGATTATGCCCTTTTTATATATACTTGTATATATATATATATATATATATATATATATATAT
>NW_019739215.1:25539-26980 GCF_002891405.2 Cryptotermes secundus
GGGAATTCCAATTTTGATAATTTAAACAGCAAGCCTGAGTGCCACGTGGTATCAAAGGCTTTTTCGATGTCCAAGAACACTGCAGCCGTAGACATTTTATTGTTGAAATTAAGGGTCACGTGGTCCGCCAGCCTCATACGTTGCAATGTCGTGCTGTGACATGCACGAAAACCAAACTGACTTGCGTTGAGCAAGCCTCTTTCTTCAATGGAATTTCAAAATTACTTTTTCGAATAGTTTTCCTGTCGTGGACAGGAGGCTGATCGGTCGTAAATTTTGAGGAAATTTCGGGTCTTTACCCGGTTTAGGTAAAGTTATTATTTTTGCTTCCTTCCAAGTATATGGAAAATGAGAGAGCCGAAAACAGTGATTGAATAAATGAGTTGGGTGTGCCAATGGTCACCTTGGAAGGTGCCTGAGGCATTCGTTTGGGATGCCGTCAATTCCACAGACCTTTTTTAATTTAAGAGATTTTATTACCTTTGGAACGTCACATGGTCTGATCCTTAGAGGGGGTTTTCATCCACAGCTTCCAAAAGACCTTGAACTCTAGCCTCCACCCGCTGTTCATGGTTTTCGTCGCACAGGTCATGTGGCATGAACTGAATTTCCAAACAGTCGGCAATTTCGTTGGCTTTTTCAGAAGGATGAAATTCTAGGCCAGAAGAATCATGAATAGCAGTTGGTGCCCTTGATCCGTCTCTCTTAAGGAGAGATTTCGCAATGGGCCATATACACTGAGGTGTGACTTCAGCGTTACCTATTTTTGTTTCCCACCGTTCAAGTGCCTCTTTACAGGTCATTCGCCTGATTGATTTGGTGACCCAATTGACCGCCGTTTTACACGCTGGATCCCTGGTTTCTTGCCACAGTTTTCGTAGCCTCTGTTTATGTTTTATCAAACGATCTAGACCAGGAAGATCGTTGTTTATGTCCGAAAGTGTAACTTTACTTGTCGACAGCCTATATGCCGAAGCAATAGAGGCTGCAAAGTCGCGTGCCGCTTTATCGGCTTCTACCCCCGAATTAATTTCTAGTTTAGGTGATATTAATTCAGAAGCGAGGCTTTGAAACCGCTCCCAATCTGTAAATTTTTCGATGGGTTCCGAAAGATTNAAGGTTGCTAATTTTAACGTGATCCAGTATGTGAAATACTATTGGTAGGTGATCTGAATCCAAAATATCAGAGACGACGACCTCTGACATTCTGATATTTTTGTGAACCACAATGTCTAACACGTCACCATTTCCCGCAGGGGAATAATGAGTGGGGCACTGTGGTGCTGAGATTTCGATATCTCCCATATCAAATATATCCATAAGTTTAAAATCTGAGGGGTTTGAAACTCAGCTATTCCAAAATTGGTTCTTTGCATTCAAATCACCTGCCAAAATATACTTTCGTCTGAAGCTTAAGAGCTCAGTGATGTCAGCATCACTC
>NW_019739215.1:27086-34048 GCF_002891405.2 Cryptotermes secundus
ATTTTTGTTTCCCACCGTTCAAGTGCCTCTTTACAGGTCATTCGCCTGATTGATTTGGTGACCCAATTGACCGCCGTTTTACACGCTGGATCCCTGGTTTCTTGCCACAGTTTTCGTAGCCTCTGTTTATATTTTATCAAACGATCTAGACCAGGAAGATCGTTGTTTATGTCCAAAAGNGTGTAACTTTACTTGTCGACAGCCTATATGCCGAAGCAATAGAGGCTGCAAAGTCGCGTGCCGCTTTATCGGCTTCTACCCCCGAATTAATTTCTAGTTTAGGTGATATTAATTCAGAAGCGAGGCTTTGAAACCGCTCCCAATCTGTAAATTTTTCAATGGGTTCCGAAAGATTACTAATTTTAACGTGATCCAGTATATGGAATACTATTGGTAGGTGATCTGAGTCCAAAATATCAGAGACGATGACCTCTGACATTCTGATATTTTTGTGAACCACAATGTCTAACACGTCACCATTTCCCGCAGGGGAATAATGAGTGGGGCACTGTGGTGCTGAGATTTCGATATCTCCCATATCAAATATATCCATAAGTTTAAAATCTGAGGGGTTTGAAACTCAGCTATTCCAAAATTGGTTCTTTGCATTCAAATCACCTGCCAAAATATACTTTCGTCTGAAGCTTAAGAGCTCAGTGATGTCAGCATCACTCTACGTTTTACCTGGAGATTTATAAACAACTGCAAGCAGCATTTCGCTATTACCAATTGGTATGCAGACCCCTGTCGCTTCTACTGAAAAAAAAGGGTGGTAGATCTACATGGTTATGGGGAATGCCTTTTCTTACTGCAGCGGCAGTTCCGCCCTTTCTGCCCGAGTGGCGGTCGATTCTATAAAAGTGGTAATTTGGAATAAAGAACCTCTCATGAGGTTTCAGATGTGTCTCTGAAAACAGGGCCACATCTACGTGTAGGTCTTGCAGCTGTTTACTGATCTCATAGCGCTGCCTCCCAATGCCCATAGCATTAAATGCCATCACTTTGAGGGGCCTATGAACTCTAGTGGCCATTCTGTTTCATAAGGTTTAGAACAATTTTGGTAATGGCCATTATTTTGTCCTCTTCGGCCCATGCACCACTGACCTCTGTCATAATCTGCTGTACTACAGTCACTACTCTCAACATATTGTCGAGAGACTGACCGTTTACATTAGTAGCCTGAACTGACTGACCTGTTTCTTTCTGCAGTGTAGGGGCCGGTAAAATCTGCTTCTTTGTTGTGGCTGGAGCCATTGGAACATGGCTTTCCTGAGGGCGCTGATGCTGCTCTGCTGTACTGCCTCGAAGTGCCGCCGCGAAGGAAACACCTGGAGTGACGGTGGCTGAAGAGAATACCCTCCCCGTAGTTTTGGACGTTCTCTGAACCTTCCTTCTCTGTTGCTCTTCTTTGGCATGTTTTCAACCCCGTTAATTGGCGGGATGTGACTTTTCTCCCTCCGCCAATCGGCAGTTGCAGCATACTGGGGTGGAGGCAGAGTTCTCCTTTTCTGGGCACTCCTTGTGTAAGTGGCCACCTCCGCACCACAAACAACGTGGGGGCTGTTTGCAGTTTGCCCAAACGTGGCCGAACTGCTGGCAGTTGTAGCACCGTGTGAGCCCGCTTTGTGCCTTGTGCGCCTCTACCTTGATGGCAATGTGGCAGAGGTTGGTGATCACTTGCAAGCTTGCGCTTCGCCTTTTATATAAAGCGTGATGGCGGAGCGAAAATTTGCTGAGCGCTGATTGGCTAGCGCGCGTAATGATGTGGATGCGGGCTAGCAGCAAGCGCTGTATAAATGCGAACGCATCTGTATGAAATGCCCAGTATAGTGCACCAAACCACACACCAGGAGTTGACCAGAATTGTAGGATATACAACATGTTTGTGTTGGGCCCTAGCTTGGCCCCAGTTTGCTGCCTGTAACCTTTGCAGAGGAAACACCTACTGGTTTCATTATTCGGATCTGAGAAGCATTCTCCAGCAACCCAGGAACCTGCAGCATACACTTCTATCAACATTTTTCTACTCAGATGTGACATCCACACTCACCACTGCATATAAACCAGGGCCTCTGGTGATATTGCTTCTCCAAAGGTATGACAAACCTTGATCCATCAACTTCACCAAAAATGGCTGCTGCCTTAGTGGGATTCATCTGGTTGGTGATCAATCACCATAAAGTATCCACATTACACTTGCAGTGACCTACCTAGTCTATGAAAGGGGAGGATGCAGGAGAGCTTGGACAGTTGGAACATGAGCACCCAGCATATTACACACATGGGAGTGAAACAATGATCATCCTACTGCATCAAGTGGGCATGTGGCCCTACAGGCCCCATATTCTAAACACCAGAAATGTTCTAGACAATTTACAGTCCTAAAGCAGTCCAGCCATCCACCTTGGGAGATTACCAACTGTGATACTGGTCAGCACCTTTGGATGACCTGATAAATGATGTGCACCTTGACCAAGAGGATCTCATGGAACCTCAGCAAGGCACAAAAATTCCTACCAAAGAAGAAGACATCCATCAAGATCCGGATACTTATTTGTCATCTCCAGTCTTGAGCCTTCATCAACATCACTGAAATTGCTACTACTATAGTAGGACTCATCTGGTCAATGCTGTCTTCTTACACATAGTTAACCTTGAAAGAAGAATGTTGCATAAAATGTGGTATGTCGTTCATTAACAGTGATGTTACTCGATAATTACTATAGTCCAGTCAACTTCAGGAGTATGTACTCGAAATACATATGACAGTTCTATTAATGGGCAGTTGTAATTATTTTTTCATTCTTTTAGAATCTTTTTTGAGATTGTGTTTATTTCCTTCTCGCCAGCAGTTGCATGTCTGCTTTTGTTGCAGATGGACTTGTAAACTATACAAAGACAAAACAACTCCATCCAGTGTGACTATTGAAGTTTTTATTACTTAAAAACTTAACACCCTTACACGTTTCGGTTCGTATAGACCAGTGTTCCGCAACCTTTTTCTACTCGCGGCACACCATGAAGTATCCATGACTCAACATGGCGCACCAAAATGTTATTCCCCTCAAAAACGCATGATATCAGACAATTAATATAAATACGTAACGTGATCAACTTATTTCTATAATATTATTGTCCCATGTTGGGTGTATAACGCGAAAAATAACTTCACGCCTTATTAAATATAGCGAATTTTATTTCACACTCGCTCATACAATCACACAGTTTACAATCTCACAGCTACTGCTATCTGCAGTATTACAATTACTTGGCCTGCGAAGGCTTGACTACAACTGACTGGTTGACTGACTCACTGCTGGCTAACTCGTAACTAACTTGAATATTCTTCACTGCTCCTTATTTAGCCCCGTTATGGGCAACACAGAAAACAGTTACATAATAGGCACCACTGTCGTCTGACGCCGTGTTTGCCGACAGCCTAGCAACGCTGACGGGAGTTGTTTACTGCTGAGTAGCAACGGAGGCATCCCGTGTTACGTCACCGCTGGGGAGGGACGGGGTGTCCTCCATAGCGCAACACGTCACACTGCTCCCTTCTTAAGGCTGTTCGTCCCGAATAGCCTAAAGGTGCACCCCCGTTCCTTTTCTGCAAAGGATGGCTTTCTGCGTCTCCTGTTATTTCGGCTACTCCTTGCAGCGACTATTCTCCTTCCATTACAACCGCTCCCCTCATAAGACCAGCTCGTCTCGAGCGGTTTCCTGCTAAGTTGCTAGAAGATCCAGTTGTGTCACACTCATTAGTCGCACATTCACTCTTTCTCGGGAGGCCGGTTCTTTTACATTACCGGTTCTTCCTCTACTTGAGGTCTCTTTTTCCGTTTTGGAAGGTGTCGTCCCCCCCCCCCACAGAGTCCAATCCATGATTCTCCGCATCCTGCTGGAAGTCTTGGGCATAGCACAGCCAGCGGCGAGGGCGACAGTCCAGCGAACGACGACGGTGACAGCACAGAGACCGGCGAAGGGAACAGCGTCAGTTACAGGAACGAAGGCAGCCACACAGCGACATGTAGCACGGGCGACCATGCTGAGTACACTCTGCGCGAGCGAGAGGCGCACTGCTCGATGCTGAACAGTGCGGACGCTGTAGAGCTGGGCCTGAAGAGTGTAGCGGAAAACCAGGGGGGAGCAGAAAACTCGGTGTCTGAAGGAGACGAAAACGCACAGACACTGAGTTTACAGGCTTCTGAACTGAAGAAATGGATCCGTCAGCAGCAGAAGCACGGCCCTTGAACGCAAGTGCAAAGCAGGAGCGAAGGGAACAACTTCATGAGAAATTCGAGCCTCTCAGAAGGCAAGACGCTCCGTGTCAGAAGAACAAGATGAGGAAGACAACGAAAGAGACGAACCCGTCCGTAGTTGTCCTCTTCTTACTCCCGTGTAGAGGCCCCTTGCCGCGTCGATCCTTTGTTCCTTCATGGTGCGTCCGTAAATTCTTCTGGAGCGGCCATACTCTCTGGGTTACTCGCTGAATCATGGCCCTGGTGCGGTTTCTCCCAACGACGTTTATCTTCTGCCGTTCCATTTTCGCACGGCGGGTCGTTCCCTTGCGGCTCGTCCCTCTGCGGGCTACTGCCAACTTCTTCTGGGGTCCACAATTATCCCGTGTGGAATTCTTCATATTTCGTCGCTTGTTTCGATCCCTACGCTTTTTCTGCTTCGGTTCTCCGACCGGCATTACTTCGGCGTCTTGTACAGGTACCTCTCGTAGTTCTGCCGCCTCAGGTTTCATGTCCACTGAGGCCGGCTCTTCTTCTGGACGTGTCTCTATTTCTCGGTAGGCCATCGTCTCTTCGACCGGTATCAATATGGGGACCTCTTCTTGTTGTGTCGTCCTTGCTTGGGATGATCTCGTCTCCGCATCCAACTTGTCTCTCCAGGCCCTCATCTCTTTTAGCATATCCTCTGTGTAGGCTTTTCTATTGGCTTCTGCCTCTTTCAGCATGATATTTGCTTTTTCTTGGCCAGCTCTTGGCCTTGAGCAGCATTTCCATTATCTGCTGTGAGAACATTTCTATATTGCTATCTGCAGTATTACAATTACTTGGCCTGCGAAGGCTTGACTAAAACTGACTGGTTGACTGACTCGCTGCTGGCTAACTCGTAACTAACTTGAATAGTCTTCGCAGCTCCCGTTACGGACAACACAGAAAACAGTTACGTAATAGGCACCACTGTTGTCTGACGCCGTGTTTGCCGACAGCCTAACAACGCTGTCGGGAGTTGTTTACTGCTGAGTAGCAACGGAGGCATCCCATGTTACGTCACCGCTGGGGAGGGAGGGGGTGTCCTCCATAGCGCAACACGTCACATTATTATATTGTTATTTTATTATCATTAAACAGAAATCGACTCGTGCATTTATTAGCAATTAATGAACTTTAATTCACTGTAGAGTGTAGAAAATACACTTCTATTACTATTAAAGTAAGTACAGTAATTCTACTCATACATTCAATGTGATACTTGCGCCTGCGTAGCTGCACACAGGCAGCTGATCCGTGGTGGAATCGTTGACAACGCAAGTCTCATTTCTTCATCGATGGATTTGAGCCGCCCCCTCTTTGATGTCTTAATTTCAGTTAACGTTGATAAGCCCAGCTCACACAAATATGTAGTTGAAAATGGCAATAACATCTCCTTATTGCCAACCAAAACGTATCGAAAGGCACTTCGAGAAGTTTTAGTTCCAATGTTCTGTCTGCTTTTAAATCTGCGAGTTCCTCTTGTATATTAATCGGAAGATGTTCTGAATTCACAACAAATGGATCACGAACCCAGTCGAAATCTTGTACACTCTCTCCAAAATACTTATTGAATTTCTGCTGCAGCATTTCTAAATGTTCTTTAATTGTGTCCATCACCACTTTATTGCCGTCAGCAAGTGGCCATGCAGTCGGGGGCATCTCAAACGACCCATCTGTAATTCTCTAACTAGCAACCAAAATTTGCGAACTACTTCAGAGCACAGCTGTGATAGAACTGAAACAATTGTAAAACGCGGGATCTCTACTCTTCAAACGGAAGAAGTGATACTATACCGACTAATTTTTTAAATATTTATAATTTTAAATGAAGCCCAACAATCGGTGGGTGCATTGTTACAGGAAGAAAGTCGTAAAGTTGAAGAAGCTCTAACTACTAACAAACAGGGACAAATACCGAAACAGCGTTATAAAAGACAGGAAAACCCATGCTAATCCCTGCAGTTTTAGGGAAAAACACGTACACAGAACATGCGGCAAGCATATCAAAGAAGCTGCGTAGATGCGAGAAAAATAAATCAATAATGAAAACTATGATATAACAACAACTATGAGTAAATAATTTACGTTTAATTTCTTAGAATACAACATTACTGTACATAAAAAATCACAGCATGTAATAAAGAATAAACAAACATCATCTTATTTAATCAGTGCAGTGGCTGAGAATAAAATACAAGCATATGAAACATGGTAACTGGGATAAAATAAAACGAACAAAATTCGACAATTAATTTCTTACAATAGGTAAAAGTTCACGTCACACCTTTCACCTTGTGACGGCACACCGGTTGCAGAACACTGCTATAGACCATCATCAGAGGGACATCGATACGTTTTTGGAAACTACTATCACAATGGGCGTTTTGACTGTTAAAATACATATACATACAATATTTGTAATGCACAATATATACAAAATCCAACTTTTTCGCAACTATGGGAGCTTTCTTAGTATATTAAAGTTTTTAAAACTTTGTTATTTAAGTTATAATTTATAAACCAAGTAGGTTCATGCCCCTTCTCCTATCGTCTTTCTTGATGGGGGCTCATTTTGTGCCGCCGGTCTATCTTGAGAAGGAGATTCTGCAGATATATTATGGGTATTGTATTATTTCAGTGACCCTATTGTATATATATATATATATATTGTGATATGTTGTCCCCTACCTATCCATC
>NW_019739215.1:34074-92439 GCF_002891405.2 Cryptotermes secundus
GAGCGGATGTGAAATAAAATTCGCTACATAAAATACGGCGTGAAGTTATTTGTCGCGATATACCCCGCGATACGTGACAATATATATATATATATATATATTGTGCATTACAAATATTGTATGTATATGTACTTTAACACTCAAAACAACCATTGTGATAGTAGTTTCCAAAAAAGTATTGATGTCCCTCTGATGATGGTCTATAGGGACCGAAACATGTAAGGGTGTTAAGTTTTTAAGTAGTAAAAACTTCAATAGTCACACTGGACGGAGTTCTTTTGTCTTTGTAATTTGTTAGTGTGATGGACCAGAATGAAACAAATCAAACTGTAAACTATACCTTTCATTTTTTTAAGTCATTTGATGTCCACAGTACTGACATTGCTTTCATTTCAGTAATCAATACACACAATTTCTTTGGGTATTGAGTCTTTACTTCCTCTTTTATGAAAGATTTCCTGGGGACCCTGAGAATAGTAACTGCCTTCACCTAGTGACCTTTTACTTTGAACATGAAAAGTTTTTCTTTATTTAGCTGAATCATAAACCTTCACTCCAGTGTGGATTCTTATAACTTGCATCCACACTGTTAATATGTTTTCTACAGTCTGGTGAGTCATCTCAGCATTTTCATGTTTTAATTGTGGCACAGTTTTAAATTTAAACCAATTATTTTGCAGGCTGCAGTATAGTTCGCAAATGCAGCCTCCGTAGTCTAGGGGTAACGTTCCCACCTCATGACTCAAAGTACACAGGTTCAAACCCGGCGGAGGTCATGGAATTTTTAAGGGCGCAAAAAATCAGGGAACAAGTCCTCCATGAGGGACTTTAAGCCGTGGGTCCCGTGTCGTAGATTTACGGCACGTAAAAGATCCTCATGTCTCTAGGAGACCTCTGAGCAAAATTAGGCAAAACGTTTCCCGCCCAAGCAGTTTCCAATGCCTCTGGTAGAGGGGGGAACTATCAGGTACCGAGGGCCGACCTTGTTGGCTGAACGGGGCTGATAGCACGCACCAGTACCGGTAGGGTATGGCGACTGGTAGAATATCAAAGGGGGACGTACAATAGATCAACAACCGGTTGCAGTGCATGGGGAAACCCACCCCCTCCAATAATAATAATAATAATAGTTCGCAAACTGTTTTCAAACTGCAATGCTGAAGGTGCTCCAATCAATGTTATTTTTTTAATGAAAATCCATAGTTAGGAATGTTAATAACATCATGTAGTAGGAGGATAGGGAAATTTTGGTATGCACATGTGCCATGGGGTAATTCTTTGAAACTATAACTTTATTCAAAGTAAGCTGTTTACAGTGCATAATGTTGTGTACCAGGAAGCTGCATATGTAACCAGTCACAACAACATACTCAGACACTGCCAGCAGCATTTTTGACAATGTTGTTGGATATGTTGGTTTTCAGCTCATCCAGGTTATATGGGTTATTTCAGTAGGCAGTATCTTTAATGTAGTCCCCACAGAGAAAAAATTGGTGGTGACAAAACCAATGAGCACGGAGGCTACAGTCCTTTCTAAATTACTCAAGCCTCCAAACAACAAGGATACCTCATGCATAGTGGTCCATGCTCTATTACACGTTGCACTGTCACGTTGGAATCGTGCTTCAGCAATTTTCTCATCAGTACGGTATCCAAGGACTTAATGGCTTATGTCAATGTGGCACTGCACACCATAAATTTTGACAGGATGAAGGGGAATCTCATGGGCTGCATGGAGATTTTCTGTTGACCATATGTGAGTATTCTGAGAGCTCACATAACCTGTAAGATGAAATCATACCTCATCTGAGAAAAAACGTTGTCTCATGAGGGTCATCCTGCACCACATACACTAGTGATGTCATTTTTAGAAGTCCAGCAGTAGCAGTTTAGTGAATCATATGCACTTCGTCTGAAAACAACTGCAACGTCTTCACTGCTTTGCAACATTTTGCATTCCAGTTTGTTACAAAAGGTCCTACAATGACTTGTGCAGACTTTCATTCACTCACTAACTTCTGCTACGTGGCTGGCTGTTAAAAACAGACGACCAGCAAACACATTTCAGTATGTTCTCATTTCCTGTCTGCTTGACCTATTTCACAGATTGTGATGACAATGAACATCCAGATCAGTGCTTATAATCACTCTAGGTTTCTTTAAACAATTCTGAGTTAATACGAGGGGGTACCCAAAAGAAACCGAACTTATTTTTTTTAAACTTATTTATTCAAATTTTAATCACAAACCTTCAATCCCCTTCAAAGTACTCTCCACTTACACTAATACACTTGTCTAGTCTTTTATTCCATTTTTCAAAACATTGTCTAAATTCATCTTTTGAGATGCTTGACAGCGCCTCCGTCGTTTTTTCCTTCACCTCAGCAACATCAGCANATTTTTCCAACATTTCATGTGTTCGGGCCGTGGAAGGACGACCAGAACGAGGTTTGTCATCAATTGACATTTCACCATTTTTGAAACGGGAAGACCACTCAAACACTTGAGTTTTCCCCATAGCATCGTCCTTGTATGCCGTTTTTAACATTTCAAGAGTTTCTGTTCCACTTTTCCCGAGCAAAAAGCAGAATTTCACTGCCGCACGCTGTTCACGAAAATCAGCCATTGCAAAAATGACGATCACACAAAACAGTTGTCACTATAAACTCTGCCGAAACTAGTCCTTACCTTCTGAAGCAATGGTAGTCGGCTTATTGACTCAGGAATGTTAGCTCTATGCGCTCATAGAGGCAAAACACGTTACTACAAAAGCTCTGCCCACAGAAAAATTAGTTCGGTTTCTTTTGGGTACCCCATTGTAATTCACCAAGAACACTACACTGAACACCATGCTGCTTACTGCTTGCACTGCACATTGCATATGTTTCATCAGAATGGCCCAAGCATTCTAATACAAGAAAGTATTAACGTTCATGACACCAGGTTCTCCTTTATTCTGTGGTGATCCTGGTAACTAGTATGCATTTGTAATCACCATCTGGATACTGAGGAAGTTGGTGCACATGCATACCCAGTTCTAATCTCAGATGTGATATCCGCTACTGTGCCTCAGATTTTGCATGGTTTTGCTGTGTCTTCAAGCAAATGCTCTGTTAGTGCTTGAAATTAGGCCATGACATCTTCATTCCACATCATTTCCCATTCAATGCTGTATATTCTGAGCTGGTGAATGTTCTTAAAAAATCACAAACAAAATTAATCTGGATGACATGAAGAGTTAATCAAGACAACTTGACAATGTGAACTCAAAGGAAATTAATGGTTTAACAACTACTCCATTTTTTGGACCTTTATTTTCTGTTGAAAAGTTTCTCATAAGTGTAAAAATGTTCCTACATTATGATGAATAATAATGCTGAATTTACTGCAAGTGTTCAAAATGACCACCCTCAGCCTCTGTACACATCCTGGCCTGTGTGTGAATCAAGTGTGTAGCTCACTTCACTTCATTAGGGCTGCCTTTCATACCAATTACAGCATCCATAATGCAACATAACACTTTTTGCTGGTACATCAGATCTTTCATGTGCCTCCACAAATAAAAATCTAGAGGGTTGAGGTCTCGATATCTGAATGACCAATATTTTTAGTCAGGACAAATAATCCATCAACCAGAGAAGTGATGACTGTGATATGTTTTCCCTGCATGGCAAGAATGGGGACACACTATGTACTTAGCATCTGCCAGTTTGGACAAGGTCACACACATGTATACCAACATGAAATTACCATGATATATACTAACCACTCTTTAATTACAAACATCTGTTCCTCCACTGAAAACTGGATGTTTATATGGCATTTTTGACTGGGAATGACTTCATCTATAGCTCCTTACATTAGGAGAGTAAGTCGTGAATCACCCTGTATAACATGAAAACTCAGCTTTCAAGCCTCAGTTGAAGTCCTTCAAAATTTCAATATACCTTACAGCTGTCATCTTCTGCAATTCTGCTGAGACCTAATGACTAATTTTTTTGTGAATTTGTAACAATATAAAATTTTAATCATTTGTTAAATGTGTGAATGCAAGATCATATAGCACAGAACTAGTGGAAGGCATACCTGTACAGAAACTGGTAAGAATAACAAAGTCTGGGGCTAATATTTATTACTAAAAACTTCTGAAATACAAGAGTGAAACAGTAATTTGCATATAATTTTATATAATGATAAAAATTAGAGTCTCAACATTTTGAATAATGCATTCATGAGACACTTGGTTAATTCATTGGATTCTCCATATTTAAACAGCTGTCTCTTCTAGACTTTTGTTCACTGCTGTCATCATTCAGAAACTTATCAAGTTCCTCTGGGTCTGCTGGTTCCAATGTTACTTCTTCTAATGCAGGACCCCTAGCAACACCAATATTTTCCATCTCTGCAATAGAAAAACAAATCATGTAATAAGTTACATATACAACAAAGCCATGAAATCACACCTGAAAGCAGGTATGTAAACAATAAGAAAGCTAGACCAATGACTTGCACACAGCTGCTGATATATTATTGTACTGAACAGATTCCAACCCAGCAGAAAGTTCACCATATTATCCCCTGAAATATAACCATTTTCCTCAAGAGCTGCATCTTCATAACCATTTTGAAATATTAGTATTAAAATCTGTTGAGATGTTCTGAAGATGAAAGAAGCAGAAAAGCATGACCTCACCATTGTTCACTCATTTCATTCACTTTGTGCACAGAATACATAAAAATGCTCTGCTGCTTTTAGAGCACTCAGTCTCTACTTACTAGGCAATGAGCCGGAGAGTTTGAACTCTTGTACATCCTGCTGGAAAGCTTGTCCGAAAGCATCTTGTCTTTCTCTCAGTAATTTCTGCTGCCGAAGTTCATGCTGAACCACTTTATCTGCATGCTCTGATGCCAAACTTACTGGAATACAAAATATACATCACCATTTTGTCAAGGCATAGTTCTGTCTGTTCCAGCCTCAAAAGCTGCACCACCTTACTGAGACTATAAACCTTTTCATCACTCTGTCCAAGTTCTTTTTATAAGTTTTAAAAATAATCACAAACATTCCATGTCTATGCAATGAATAATGCTTTAAGCCTAACAACTGTACTAGTACTGTTCATCTGGAGACTGTAAAATCTCAGTCATTCTTTCACAAGGCTTGTAACTATTCATACATCATTAATAAGACCTGTACTAGTTTATAGCTCAGTAGCATGACTCTAATTAAATCAAATGAATAAGCCCTGGATACCTGTATGATAGGAATTCTGAATATTTACAGGGCCACGCATGATGGACAGTGGCAAAATAGGTACTGCAATCATGAACTGCACAGTCTACATAAGGAACCTGGAATCTCTGAATTCATTAAAATGAACATGCCGAAAGGAGCCTGTCATGTTGTATGAACTGTTGTTTATGGTGACATGACATCAGACGGAAGGAACTGGAGCTATAATGTATATACCGTGCATCACGATGTAAAGATCGGTGGGGAATGAAATTGGCAATCTATAGAGCAGGGCCCAGATTTTGATGACATGTCATCTTTTTTTACCTTGTATCCTATTCGATGCCCATAAATATATCAATACCAGAGACGAGCTGGTGGTTACAGAAATGTAACTTTTATAGGTCATTTTTTGTCATTTTTAAGTTTTAGGTATTTTTTTTTTCGGTTTTGGGGTAATTTTTGGACTTTTAAGGGTATTTCTTGTCATTTTAGCCATGTTAGGGAATATTTCTTCATATGGTTTCAGAAATGTGAATAATATGCAAGTAAAGTGTTCTTTTCTCTTTCTCCTGCCTCTACAAAGGCAGCCTGCAGCTGCATCCCAAATACCTGCTACCACAGTATGCAATAATAAGTTGTAATAATGTCCCATCCTTTCCGTTCGTTTTGCCGAAAGTGCTGACATTACATATCATAAAACATTTTAAGCTGGCAGCAGGGTATGACAGTGGACACTCACACTGTAGCCCGTTCCAAGTTCTGTGCAAAGGAATTTGCTTAGTTACAAATATTTCTAGTCAGTATTGCTCACTTTTTATGACATATTGTTGCTCAATAAAACTCCATCTGTCTTCAGTTTCTCGCCCATGACCATACAGGCAAAGATACAGTTGACGAAAGGTTCTCAGTGAGAAAATTCGAGTTCTGTGTTGCACTAAAGTGATTCATTTTATCACAATGCCTAAAGCAAAGCCATCTAAATCATGTCATTTAAAGCAGATTGTAGCTGAATTTGGAGATGATATATTTTAAACGGACGGTAACATTATATACGATAAGATGTGACGCAAAATTAGAGGCAGAAAAATGTTTCACGGTAGAACATATCGGCCACAACAAGCATACACGAACAGTGCAAATTTCGAACAAAAAGAAATCTGTGCAAATGTTACTGCAATAGTGTTCATCTGAAGGCGGATATAAGTCATCGGATTTTTTCACAGATCTGTGTGATGCTCTGGTGTCCGCAAATATTCCATTTTGGACTCTGAAAAATGAAAATCATAAAATTTTCTGGAAGTGAATTGTGGTTGTTCTATCCCGGATGAATCAACCCTCAGGAAAAACTACCTTCCCAAGTGCTACAACAATATCCTGGAAATGATTAGGAATAAAGTGCATGGGAAGAAGATTTTCATTTCTATTGATGAGACCTGTGATACGGAGGCTCGCTACGTGACAAACGTCGTCATTGGAACCTTGGAAATTGATGGACCAGGTGAAGTGTTTCTGCTTACGAGTGAGGTGCTTGAATCCGTTAATCATTCCACAATTTGTAAACTCTTTGACAGGTTGATATTTCTACTGTGGCCAGAGGGTATACGGCTCCATATATTTTAAAAGCAGACAAGTCAATAAAGTTGTTTTATATGAAATTGGTGCACATTACTTGCCTAGCACATGCACTGCATAGAGTGACAGAGGAAGTGAGATCAAGATTTCGTCACGGCTCCAGCTCATAAAATGCAGTTTAAGTCTACGGCTCCTGGTGTTCCACTGCCCCCAGAACCCGTCATCACAAGGTGGGGAACATGGATTGATGCTACAATTTACTACTGCAGTCATTTTCAGATAATGAAAAACATTGTAGATTCAATGAAGATGGAGGATGCAAGGGCAATTGAAGCTGCTCAGGAACAGTTCTCGTGCGACGAACTGGAAGGACAGCTGGCCTTCATAAAAGCAAATTTCAGTTCTTTGACGGAAGGAATCAAATGCTTACAGGAGAAAAGAGCAACGCTAAAAGATTGGCTCACTCTGGTGACAAAACTACCCATTTCGAGAAAGTGTCAAGGGACATTGGTAAAATGGTGACAAGGAAAATGAAACATGTTCTAGATAATTAATTTAATTCACTTAGTGGGGGGTGGAGTCCAGCTGGGTCCACTCAGCACGGAGGCCACTGATTGGCCTATTGTACCTGACCCGGTTGATTATAATGATGGAGAATTTGGTGGAATGAAGATTGGCAGGGGAAACCGAAGTACTCGAGAAAAGCCACCCCAGCACCACTTTGTCCACCACAAATCCCACTTGACCAGACCTGGGATCAAACCTGGGCCGCTGCAGTGGGAAGCCAGCGACTAACCGCTTGAGCTATGTAGCAGCCTATGTTCTAGATAAAACTTCAGGTTATGAAATATTATGCAGAATTTCTCAAATTCCTTCAGCACTTTCAATACTGAAGAGGAACCTACTGCTAGTGATTTGATACACTTCAAGTACGCTCCCATTGTGTCTGCAGATCTGAAAAGGAGTTTCTCCTAGTACAAGAATGTGCTGTCAGACAAGAGGCATTCACACACCTTTGAGAATCTCTGCATATTGACTGCCATCTATTGCAACTCTGAATGAGGTGGCACTTAAATAATGGAATATATACCGTACATGTACATTTGATAAGTGTTTCAATGCAGTAGAAAAAATCGTATTAAAACATCTGGCTTCAAATTCAATCATATATTGCTTAATTTTCAACATAAAAATGAGGACAAACTTAAAAGAGTAACACTGAGTTCACAGTGTTAATAACGTTTAAAGATACATTTTAGTTCATTGTTTTTTTTTAACTTTCAGATATTGTTTCTTGATTTTCGGTCATTTATAGGTCATTTTTCTTGACTTTTTTTCGGTCATTTTTAAAATATTTTTAGGTCATCAAAATCAGGGCCCTGGATATGAGCATGGAGAGCTGGAAAAAATAATCCACAAGGCCAGCAAGGCTCATGGTAGCATAGTGGGCTTAGTGCCAATGTCCGAGATGCTAAATGATTTTGGAAACAACACTGTTTATAATGAATAAGTAATAATACAGAATATATCAATACCTGGGACAGGCATACATTTATGAACAATGGACGTCACCCCTTGTGCAGTGAAATAGAAATTTTAATGGATATTACCTTGTTTTATCTTGAAAAAGAGAATGACAGCGTGTGATTTTAACACTGGCTAACGCAGTGTAGCAGTTTCAACATAATTTAATAAAGTATTTGTAACATATCAAGACACCTGAAGATGGCAATTTGGGGCCAAAACATGTTGCGTCAAAGTGTATAAAATGTTAAACTAAAATTAAGATTAAGTAGTGAATAAACAAGTGTTGCAATATTGATGGACGATAAATACGTGGATGTTAAGTTAAACAATTGCAACAGGATGCTGAAATACAGAAATATATCAATGTATTTTCTTTCTAATACACTCTACTGGAATATTTTAACAGGCAGTGTTCTAAAGATATATATATCCTTTTCATTATTAATACCAGTACTGCACTCTAATTAACCGCAACTGCCAGAGCCATATTATGGAGATTTAAATCCCCTATTCCTCTATGATAAAGGTTAATAAAGGTAGGTCAGTTGGGTTACTTTTGAACAATAAACACTTTACTGAAGGAAAAGTGGACAGGATAAAATACTTGCTGTTAACAGTCAATAAGTTATCTTGAACAAGGGAATGGCCTTTCAAAGCCATCAACAGCAAAAGTGATGAAAATACTTAAACTTTGACCATACAAGAAAACATTTTTGAAATTCCTCACAAATAGCTCCTTTGCATCAACCTTAACCTGTTTAAATTATAAGACGCATGTATATATGCACAGGGATAGCATTTTCAACATCTCTCATCCAGATAAATTACTTTTACTGCTCTTATGGAGTGAATCTAGACTCTTCTCAGGATTAACAGGCAGTGCTGAGTTGAAAGTAGGCTGCAGCTGGATGGAAGACTGAGTGACACAAGCATGTAACTTATCGAGAAGATGCATTGTAGTATTCACACTGCAATAAATCATGCTGTACCTCTCACAGCTTCCAATTCACTAAGCTTCTTCTCTTTGTACAATGCAAACTGAAACCTATGATCAAGTTGTCTCTCCTGCAACTCTTGCGTCTCTACCATATCCTCCAATTGAAATAAGGCTCCTTCTACATCTTCAAACAACCCTTGTAAAGCTCCTGCAGATATAATAATAATAATAATAATGATGAATTAGGGATCCTGAAAAAGAAAGGATGGCAGCAAGCCTTAACCTATCCTGTCAGGAAAAAAAGAAGTCCAATCATACAGAAAAGCACACTGTATTGTGCATGGAACTACTGCGGAAAATATGGTGTAGTAACAATGATTTTTTATTTTAAGAAATTTCATACAAATAAAATATATAAGAAATGGTCCTAACACTAAATTTATATAAGCAGGAATGAAGTAATGAAGGGAAGTATTCTGTTCAAATACTAACAATCAAATGCTGGACCACAAATGACTGGCATATTATTCTTTGTTAACAGTAAAAGAACTTTGCCATAGACAGTGCCAGCGAATTAGATTGTGACATTAACAAGACAAAACTCAATAAAGTCAAAAACTAGATTCCCAATCAGTAGAGTCTGTACAATGTACCATTTGTGATTCTTGTAATCTACATTTTTCTCATACATGGCTTATCTTTAACATAACTTATAAAATGCTACAAATTTGTCATAACTGAATTCTAAAAGAAATGACCTATCTGTTCCATTAACTGCTGCACGCTTGTAAGGAGCTGAGGAACAGCTGCTAAAGTTGATGCCATGTGACTCACATCACTCCACTGCTTCTCAAACTTCTGATGAAGACAGCCTATTGCATTGTCCACTTCCTGCAATCATGTCAATCAATGAACAATCACTTACTAACAAATATTAATTTTATTTTTCACATATTCAGTGCTTCCTAAGAAAAAATTATACATGTAATGTTAAGGAAAGGAGAGTTATGTCAAGAATTGGTCAAAATCAGATAATTACATCACACAATTCTGCTTTTCAATGGATCAAATGAAAACCAGGTTACATTTCTTAAGCATAATGCTTTCCATTCAGTAACATCATGAAATACTGATTTAAATATATTACTGTATACACATCATAAAGTTGTCTCTTCTCTAAAAACGGTTGTTTAGTGACTCAGTCCTCTTTTCTGTAACGCTGTAGATACACGTGCACATGCACTGCATTCATCTGGATCTTGAATGTATACACACATGAACACACACACACACAAAGCCATTCAATAAGTAATAACCATGCATATGTTATATCTGTATTTATTACTTTGACACAGATGTCCAAATGAGTCATCTATCCCAGCAATATGCCACGTTTGATTCTTGCGGACAGGAAAAAAGGGTTCACTGTTTGTATCTGCTGGCAGAACTCAAGACAATCTCCATATCACCACATAGTTACCATGTGTGTAACAAACAGATTGCAGCGAGTAAAGAGACGAAAGGTATATCTAAGAGCCATCAACACATTTTTAATAGATACGAGTAAGTCAATGATAACAGGTGTGTATTCATAGACCATTCGACGATTATCTATACAGATCAAAAACATAGTGGGATGTAAATAAAACCAAGTATCAAATATTCTAATACTGGTATAATCAACTGTTGTGTTGACGGCTCTCAAATATACCTTTAATATATGATACACAATGGGATGCAAAAAGTAAAGATCAGCCAAATATTTCCAAGGACTTGGTTCAGCCTGGTCCGTCACACTAGTAACAGTGCAAAAGATTATTAATGTTGTCCAGTGTGATGTAAAGGATGAAAAATTAAAAAAGAAACATTTATCAATCACACTGGATGGCGTTAATAATTTTTTATAATATTTCCAAGGAGTTATGAATGCAGGAATAACATACATGTTATTTTGAATTGTCTCATTCTGGTCCGCTGCACTATTAAGTTAGAAAGTTAATAGAATTTTCTGTTATCATAGGTTTTAGTTATGACGGCACTCGTCGTATAAAAACATAAACATGAAGAATAATTGAGTATGCCAATAGGCTATACGCAGCACAGGAATTATCACTTTTCCCACAGTAGATTTCTTATGTTTGGATTAATCACTATTAAACTATTTAAAATTTAATTCAAATTGTCATAAGTCGTTGTTGGTTGTCAATTCTTCCCGTGGATGGGAGTCGTCATTCTTGGTGGTGTGTGGGCTTATATGCGTTATGATGTTACATCTGTGAATAACATAACTGAAAGTGAACATCAAACCAGCTTAATTAACAGTGTCTCCTGCCGTATGAAAAGTACCTCTGATGATGGTTTTAATTAAACCGAAACATGTAAGGCTAGAATAATAAAAGTGATGTGACCTCTATTGCCGCACTGGACGGAAAATTCTATTAACTTTCTAACATACAAGTTGTTCCCATAACTTGCATCATCTTCAATGTAACCTATATATTTAACAGTATTATGATATGGAGATAATCTAAAGGATGTTATGTATAATTACAACAAGCAGTAAATACAAGAATATTATAAATTCATATAACGGCGTTATATAGATGCATTAGCATCCTAGAACTAACTTTGTGAAGGATGAGAAAGGTGATCTGTTTGCTGATTCTGACATTCTGAATAGCTGAAAGAATTACTTCTTTCAGCTACTGGATGTACATATGGTTAGTGCTATTGGGCAAATGGAAGTACATACAGCTGAGCCATTAGTACCTGAGCCTAGTACTTTTGAGGTTGAAATTGCTACTGGAAGTTGAAAAGGTATAAATCACCGGGTACTAATGAAATTCAGGTAGAACTGATTCAAGCAAGTGAAACATTACATTCTGAAATCCATGAACTCATCAATTCTGTTTGGAATAAGGAAGAATGCCTCAGCAGTGTAAAGAGTCTGTTACCGTACCTATTTATATGAATTTTCATTTCATGCATCCTGTTGTGTTATAAAATACAATTTCTTTATTAAAACTGTCACAACACAGAGCCAAACTAGGCACTGAGCTCGATATAGTTGTGTTGTGACAGTTTTAATAAAGCAGACCAAAACTAGGCACTGACCTTAATATAGTTGTGTTGTGATGGTTTTAATTAAGAAATTGTATTTATATGAAAATATTGTACACTATTCTCACTGAGTTTGGGGTACCCATGAAACTAGTTAGGCTTATTAAAATATGATTGTATGAAACCTACAGTAACCTACATGGTTCAATATGTGTCTATTTCCTACAGAAAATGATCTGAAACAAGGAGATGCTTTATTGTCACTGGTTTAGAATATGCCTTTATGATGTCCAAGAAAACTAGGGGGACTGAAAGTGAACAGGACACATCAGCTTCTGATCTATGCTGACAATACTCATTTACTGAGGGATAATTCACTTAGTGGAGGGTGGAGTCCAACTGGGTCCACTCGGCACAGCAGCCACTGATTGGCCCATTGTACCTGGCCCAGGTGATTATGGTGATTATGATGATTGAGAATTTGGTGGAATGAAGATTGGCAGGGGAAATCAAAGTACTCGGAGAAAACCCTTCCCAGCGCCACTTTCTCCACGATTAATGCCTCTTCACCAGACCAGGGATGAAACCTGGGCCGCCACCACGGGAAGCCAGCGACTAACTGCTTGAGTTATGGCATGGCCCTACTGGAGGATAACATAAATACCACAAAGAAAAACAACAGAGAAAATCTAAGAGCCACTTGTAAGGATGTTGGTCTGCAAGCAGACGCAGAGAAACCTGAGTTTATGTTGATGTCTCATCACCTGACTGCAGGACCAAGATCATAATATTAAGACGCTACCAGATCCTTTGAAAATGTGGCAAGGTTCAAATATTTAGAAACAGTAACAAATCAAAATTTAATTCATAAGAAAATTACGAGGGTCGTACTGAAAGTCATGAGCAACAATTTTTTGTAAAGTAACATGCTTTATTATTGACAAACCAGATACACCACCTCAATCTACAGACCTTTCTTTATTTTTCCACATAATCGCCACTTCTTTGTACACATTTCTCCCAGCGTTCTGGGAGTTTGAAAATTCCCCTTCTGTAAAATTCCATTCCAGCCATCCAACGACACTGATGCACTGCCTTTTGAATTGCCTCCCTTGTCTCAAAACGTTGTCCACGCAGCTGATCCTTCACAAATCCAAAAAGATGGTAGTCAGAGGGTGCCAGATCAGGGCTATAGGAGGGGTGTGGAAGAACTTCCCACCCCATCTTTGCAATTGCTTCCAATGTGAGGCGAGTGCTGTCATGCAGGACAATGTTTTGTCCCGGATGTTTATCGCACAATGCACGATGGAGCTTGTGCAGCGTCTGGACATAACAAGCATCATTGATGGTTTGCCCAGGTTCCAGGAATTCGGCCAGAATAAAGCCCTCTGCATCCCAGAAGACTGTGCCCATCACCTTCACAGCTGATGGCACTGTCTTTGCCTTCTTTTTTGATGGAGAATGCAAGTGGTGCCATTCCATACTCTGCCATTTCGTTTCAGCCTCGAAATGGTGAAACCAGCTTTCGTCACCTGTCACAATACAGAGCAAAAAATCATAGCTTTCGTGTCAATATCTCTGCAGCAGTTCTGAGGTGATGGCTTTTCGCTGACCTTTGTAGTCTTCGGTCAATAACCGCGTGACCCAACGAGCACAAACTTTCCTATATCCCAAGCTTTCAATCATCTCCTACACTGCACTGTGCGCTGTTCCAAGTTTTCGGGCTACTGTGTCCACAGTCACACGCCTGTCATCTTGAATGATCTCATCCACTCTTTCCTTGTTGCGTTCAGTTGAGGCTTTTCGAGGACGACCGCTCTGAGGCCCATCTTCGATGCTGGTGTTCCCATCTTTTAAATGTTTCACCCAGCTTCGAACACTACTTGCATCCATGCACACACTTCCAGAAGCATGGTGAAGTCTCTGGTGAATTTCTGCAGCAGGGATTTCCTCTTTCACAAGAAATTCGATGACAGCACGCTGGCGAAACGACATATCGTTGTTGGCCATTTTGTTAGGAGGGATACTGGTCACGTGATGCAAGCAATTGACGTCACAAGACACTCAAGGTTAACACAACAGCTGGTTCCACCTACCACCATACTCTCTTTCGTCTGCTGTTCCCAGGTTGCATGCAAAAAAAGTTGCTCCTGACTTTTGGTACGACCTACATAAGGTCAGATTAAATTCTAGCAGTGCTTATTAGCATTCAGTTCAGAATCTTCCGGCATCTTGTAAGCCATTTACAATCACAAAACATAAAAATTAAAATGTGAAAAGCTGTAATTTTGACTGTAGTTTTGTTATGGGTATGAAACTTGGTCTCTCTTATTAAGGATGTTTGAGAACAGGGTGCTCAGGAGAATATTTGGGCCTACAAGGGATGAAATAATAAAGGCTGGAGAAGACTGCACAATGAGGAACTTCATAAGTCATACTCCTTGCCAAATATTAGGACAGGATATGTACCACGCATGGCAGAGAAGAGGAATACATATAGGGGTTTAACAGGAAAAGCTGAAGAATGAGACCGCTACAAAAATCTTTATGTAGATGGAAGGATTATATTAAAATAGATGTTAAAGAAACAGGAGGGTGAGGTATGAACCAGAATCATCAGGACTGGTACCTGTGGCAGGCTCTTGCAAACACAGTAATAAACCTTCAAGTTGCATAAAATGCTGTGAATTTCTCAAGAAATCAGCTCCATGTAGTTTGTTAGTTAGATAGCAATGCCCAGAGGCAGTACTGCAATAATGAATACATAGCACAAAATGTGATACTGGCTACATCTCAGACATGTGTCATCAAGAAAACTTCATACTTTGAGACCAGAACTGTAATTAAAAAAAAAAATCTTCCATTTGAGTAACTGCAGTATGCCTAACAGCATAACCTGAAAGGCTAAGAAGACAAATTCACCCTGTTTATTTTAGTTTACAATAGTGTGATGTGTATACCCATTGCTAGGCAACGACTCTGTAAACACGTTTCCGAGGAAGCCAATATGTGCAACAACAGGACATCCACTTCTAGGAAATGGATCAGTAAACACGCCTCCTTAACAACAAAGGCTGTTTGTCTGCATGGTCTGTGCAAAGTAATTATAAAGAAGTGTTTGGCAGCATAGAGCAGTATAGAACAGTAGTCAAGTTGAGTTTCAAGATGCCAGCCTGCTGGGGTTTTGGATCGGAGAATGGATTTATTGACAAATTATAAACAGTCTTGGAACTACAAGCAAATACAGGACTACCACTAATCTCCACAATTCACAAATCACCACAGCATCCACTAAGCCTTTTCCAGCCTGCTGTTCCTTCACCAGTCATTCCCTGGAAACAGCTTCTAATAGTGGAGATTCTTCAGCTTCATGCACTCAGGTCCTCTATCAACCGACCTTATCCCTTGCCTATAGCATCTAGGCACGGACCACATGGAAAACATAGCTCTTCCACTGCTGTAGTCCAATTGTTCCATTAGTAAGAATCTGCTACCTAGCAACAGGAACGTGTTTACCAAGCCACTGTCCAGAAATGGTTGCTGTTTACAGAGTCACTGTAGCAATGGGTCTATACACCACAATATTAATTCTGGTCCAGAATCGTCATAGAGACATCTGATTTTTCAGTTGGGCTTCAAACAAAGTAGAATCTTACAGGCATACAATTCACAGACAGGTGGGTTTTGCACATCAATAAGATCCATCCATACTTAAATATTTTACCCAACTTGTACAAAATAACCAGTTATTATGTTGTTCAAAATTTTGCAGAGACACATACAGAATCTAGTCATTATGAATGCACAATTATGACTTAGAACAGAAGCGCGCACGCACACTCCCCCCCCCCTCCACTCCTCCTGTTCACATGTCGAGAAATGTGACAGAAATCAGTTAATGCAACAAGTGATGCCACTTACTGTCACCACAAATACCATCTTCTGGGATGTGACACGAAGTATAGTAGAAGTTTACCGTTGTTTCGGAGGAACATACTGCCTCCTTCTTCAGGATCAAAGAGTAAATCAAGCAAGCAGCAAGCAAAGTGTGTGCTCTGTTGCCTGCTTGGCTTACTCTTTGACCCTGAAGAAGGAGGAGGCAGTATGTTCCTCCGAACCATTGGCAAATTTCTACCATACTACAGGGTGTTACATCACAGAAGATAGGACTCCGCATAGTCACCACTATGGGAACCTCAATCTGGCATACTTCCTGTTACCAGTTCAACATTCACAATGATTACACAACAATGCCTCAATCCATGTATGGTAAGTTTGCATGTAACTGAAAAGTATTTTTGCAATATCTGTTGAGGATATCAGATGGGAAAATGATTAAACATCATACTACAACACTGTAGGAGTACCCTGTGATTCACAAAGATATGAATTACGTTAAAATATCTAATAAAGATTGCTCTTATAAATACAGTACAGTCCTGATTATCCAGTTCGTGGCTTGTTCATGCACCTTTTGGAGCATTCGCAACACTACAGAGGTATATTAAGTTAGCTTAGTCTACCCAGCCATCTGGCTGTATGCACTGAAAACTCAAGAATTGCTAGGTGGATTTTCATGAGATTTGATACCAGAATCTGTCATTTAGACAGGACAGTTTTAATTGCCACTTTACGTGAAGACCTAACCTGTATTTCTGTGAGTATCTCATGTGTTAACTTGTTAAATATTCATTAGAATAAAAACTGTGTTTCAAACAGAAGTTGCAGAGAAAAATGAAAAACATACATTATATTTAGCACATTTTTTCCCCAAGTTTTATGGTTTTTGAGATACAATTGAAGAAACTGGATCCTATGTACACATTTCAAATTTCTATTCCTATCAATGGCCGTGGTGTCCCAGTCACACCTAAAACTTGGATTAACCATTGGTTTCTTTTCTATTCATGCAACTTTCCTCTGCCATTAGCACAGATAATTTGGAGCATACTGTACAGACATAGAGCTTCTAAATTACATACAAAACTTATGTATTATCATTTTAATTCGCCTTACTTTCTCACTTTAACCTTTTAGGGGAGGTTATTTATTATAATAATAAACATATGGCATAAGTTTGGTCACCTTGTTTAATTTTGTATAATTTCATACAATATAGATTTGCTTCACCAATTGCACAATTGATGACTCAGAACCATACCACACTCTTTTTTTTCTGTCCTTATTAGTAACATATTCCCAGCATTGCAAGGATTGATCAGTATTTCCGACATACTGTATAAGCTGTATGTTAATTTGGCCAAAATATTTCTTTAATGACTGTATGAATGGACAATTTCGAATGGCTTACTTGGATGACTCACTTAAACTGAATGAATGGGGTTCAATATCTCCTAGATGCCAGGACTTTATCCTTTTCACCACAAAAGTCAGTTTTGGGGCCAACACAGCCTCCTGTCCAGTAGGTACTGGCCGCTCTTTCCATATCAGTAAAGCAGTCACAGCATGAAGCTGACAACTCACTTTCATCTAATGGTATGGTTAAGTTTGGATTGGGCTATGTCTCTCCTCCCTACTGGTATGGTGCTTCATTAATTACAGGGGCCTTTACTGTGTAAAAATTTGAATGGGTCATGTTTATGTTTGTCTACTGTCGACTGTTAAATACAGTCTTTTTAAATGCTGAGTAAGCTCTTCAATTCAATATTTCAAAGGCAGGGGGCATATCTGAATTTCAGTTAATCTTAGAGACTGAATTCTTTTATATCAAATGCATATAGGCAAGAAGATTAGTGTTTTTTGGATGTGTTGCCATGCAGTCTCATTCACATTTACTAACATTTCTGAAGCAACACATTCCTCCAAAACATCAGTAAACATCTACTAGACTATATGGCATCATACCTCAGAAAAGAGTAACCTTTACAGTCACTGCCATAAAAACCTTAAATTACACATACTGATACATCAGTAACACTGTGGCTTCAAGTGTGCACTGGGGTAATGTGCTGAAGAAAGTGATACTAAGAAGAGTGTAACAAGTTTTACACAGGCCTAGTTCTGCAATTTTCCCAATTAATACTCATTCAACAGTTCCATATGACTAATAATTAACCTCAAAACTCTGCAGCCATTTTGGTCTCCCTTGTAGCTGTTTTATATAGGTTCACAGTCCTCTCATTCAAATGAATAACAGTCAAGGAAAGAAATAGGGCTGGGCAGGTATCTGACCGTTGAGAGAGTTATCAGGTTCTCCAAGAACATAATTTAATTTCACTATCATGTACAAGGTAGGCCCCATGGTCCATTCCAACTAAGAATCAACCTTTCTTACATAATGCCCTACATCTCTGTGACCAACTAATATATAAGGTTTACATTCTTTTATGTTAACTGAATTTCATAGACTAGTATATTATAATTTGGCTTTCTTTTCCAGTAATCACCTGTGCTTTTACTGCATTTTCTTCAGTCAGCTTATGCAGTTCACTCCATTGAGACTGATATTTATGTAACACATCTGCTCCAGCATTGTAATTTACGGCACTGCTACTAACCTGTAACCTTTGTGGAGACTCACCTACTGACAAACCTCTGAAACTGAAAGTGAAGAGGAATGTTACATAATCGTTTTCTTAATCTTCTTGGATCCACTGGTTCCCAAGCAAAGAATGAAATTTCTTATATTTGTGTGAGGTTTATGCAGCAGTGTACAGATTGGCTGCATCAACTAAGATAAACAATCATTGCGAGATTAAATTAAAACATACATCACATTGCCTATAGTGTTACTCAACATTATATCTCTCAAACCTCTAAATGCTACTGGACAACAAAAATTTTAGTACTAAGTAAAATGCATTTATACAGGTATTAAATTGCATTCAGTTCATATCACAATAAGGTTATAGCCGATAAGTCTTTAAATACAACACCAGCCTTGCGGTAATTCCTTCTTGAACTGTTTGGAACTTATCACGAAGGCTGTCAAACATTATCGCCCTCGGCTGTTTTCCTTCACAAATTTCTTGATCAAACTGTCATATTAAATTACTTTCCACAGTCATCTTGCTACATCACATGAATATCGCAGCCGTAATACGTTTCAAACCTTGATGCGCTCGAAAACAGCGTTCGTTTATCTACAAGTACTACGTCATATCTGCCAAAGATTACTGTCTTGATCGGTCTTAATCCTACCTCTTTGACTTCGCTGTTCCTCCAATTTATCTTTACTACTAGTTGTGCTTTCGGTACGTTCAGTACTACCTCGCAGCTGTATTTTACAGTGCATGCAAAACAGCCAACATGCTTAAATTGCAGTGGGGGTAATCCGTGATATTGGGACAAGTATTAATAATTGAAAGTGCAGTGATGTTATGTTAGGAGCTGGGATAGAGCAGTCGGTTTCGGTCGGTATAGCTGGACCACCGAAGGGTCGGACTTCGAGTCCCGGTAGGGTCAAGAATTTTCTCTTCTCCACGTCATTCAGATCGACTCTGGGGTCGACCCAACCTCCTATCCAATGGGTACCGGGAGATCTTTCCCCGGGGGTAAAGCAACCGGGGCGTGAACCTGACCAATCACGTCTGACTAATGCCGAGGTCAAGAAAATGTGGATTTACACATCCACTCCTCCATACACTTTCATGGCGTAGCGCTTAATTAGTTAAGCACAGGGACAACTTTACCTTTACCACTGATGTTATGTACGTAGTATAAATTGAAGCAAAGGATTTCTGTATGCCAATTCATCAAGAAAATTTACATCCATGTATCTTCCAAAATTATGCAAAGTTATAATTTCAGCCTGGAACCGGGATAGCTCAGTCGGTATGGCGACTGGGCTATCGGATGGACGACCAAGGACTCGGGTTTCGCTTCCGGGTAGGGACAGCGTCCAGACCGGCCCTGAGGCTCAAGCAGCCTCCTATACAGTGGACACTAGAGGCAGATTCCCCAGGGGTAAAGCGGCAGGGGCGTGAAACTGACCACTCACGTCCATCTATTGCCGAGATTAAGAACGGTGGAGCTACACCTTTACTGCCCTATACGTCTTCATGGCCTGGTTCTTAAATAATTATCACTTCAGTCTACCTCTTTGGTTAAATTATGACTTACATAAAATTATTATTTCAATCTGAATATTGATTGAATTAGGACGCACACATGTGATATACTAAATATTAACAACAATCGTACAGCTGTCCATTTTCGTGTGTCACTTAATATAGCTGTAGGCTGTGACGTCGAAATAAAATACTTATACCCAAAAGTGGCGTAAGAAAATAAATGCCATATTATACACAAATGAAATTATACTTGCTCAGTGCGCTTATAAATATTTTTGTCACAAGTCAGTAAGTGAATAACGGTAAAGCTCGTGTGTTCATTTAAGCATCAGGCCATGAAGAGTGAGAATGTGGATGTATAGCCCCACACATCATTAACCTCTGTACTAAATGGAGGTGAGTGGTCAGCTTCACGCCCCGACCTTGTTATTCGCGGTAATTTTTTTTTTTTTTTTTNAGGCTACAAACGCTGCATCAGTTTCGGGGCAGTAGATATGTATCTCCAGCAAAGCTTGCTGCTCCTACCGTTTGTTTAAAGTTTTACATAAAGATTTACCCTCATGAAGAAATAATACGTGCTGAAATGTAACGATGCAAAAATAGTACTGAAAATTTTCGAGGATGGATAATGTTATTCCAAGATCGGTGTTGTGCCTATAACCGATCATATTTTTAACGATCGTCAGTATGTTAACCAAGTTTGTGGTTTATATTGTAAGAAGGAATAAGGACACATAGTCTCATTCTTACACTTATATGGTAACTTATATTCATTTTTGTATTAATCTAGCATGTATTTCTCAACATTAATTCTAAGCATTTAGACAGTAATATACCCAGCAGAAGAGAGCAGTTGTATTGAAAAATCGCCCACACGAGCTTACCACGTGATTTGGACTGTTAGGCCGAGGGAACACCAAGGAAACGGTCAACTGCAATTTCCCAGAATGTTGCCGATTTCAAGCAGCCAACTGGTTTCCAGATTAGCAGGCGCACACTGAGGAAACTCATGTTTGATTAGTTGCTTACATCATCTTAAGTGGGTATGTTCGTCCGGCGTAATACATGATTGTACTTTTTAATTTCGTGCACTTGCCCTTACAACCTTCTGCGATGGAAGATAACACAGGTCTGCAAAAATAATTTTTTTTCAGCTGCATGGAATATTTTTGGTAAACTTTATGTTTTCTAGGATGCTGAATCCAAAAATGATCTCAATTTCCCCCTATCACGTACAGTTTTTTGGAAAATAATAGGGGTTTACAATAAAAAATCATAACAGTGATGAAAAAATCACTAATTTTATTACATTGAACTAAACATATTATTTCTCATAATTAAACAAACAATTCCTTCACGATATATTTAACATTCTGTGTTCAGTCTTTTTGCCTGTGAAACCTTTTCTTCTTCTCTTTGATGTTTCTCCGAACACGCTTTCGCTTTCCATTTTCCGTTTCCCGCTTGATCATCCAGCAGTAGTCAGCTAGCATATTCGCATTCCATCTTCCTTGGTACCGTCTTTCGATATCACGGACATCCTGGTGAAATCGTTCACCCTGCTCTTCACTATAGGCTCCCAAGTTTTCGGGAAAATAGTCGCCATGGGAGTGTAAGAAATGAACTTTTAAGCTCATCTTGCAACCTTGAGCTTTATATGCAGCCAACATGCGTTGTACATTGGTTTTGTAGAGAGGGTCTTTAGTGTTCCCCAAAAACTTGTGCACTACGTCTTTGAAGGAGTCCCATGCTTCTTTTTCTTTTTCTCCCATTTCCTTCTTTGGAGAAAAACTGAGTGAATTCCTTCTCTCGGTGCCTGTACCACGAGAATGATGTTCCAGGTGACAGCAAGTTTTTATTTTTTAGTCTTGACCCTAGCAATTCAGCTGCATTTTTGGAAAGGCCTATATCTCTAACTAAGTCATTGAGCTCACTCTGAGAAAAAGGTTGGGGTCCCTCATCAACAGAAAAATCTGAGCTGGATTCATCCTGGGGTGGTAATATAGTTCTGTCCTCCGAATCACTCTGTATATCTTCCAAACTGGAAGGTGGGAGTGCAACTGGTATTTCAGAGCTATGAGGCACTGGACGAGTAGCTGAATTAAGGCTTGGGTAAGATATTTTCTTTTTATTTTTTGTATTAAAGCCTTTCACATCTACCAAACAGAAATAACAATCAGTCGTGTGGTTTTGCTGTTCACGCCACATCACAGGAATGCCAAAACGAAATGAGTTTTTCTTACCCTTAGTTAGTTATTAGTTAGTTATTTAGAGAGGGTGGGTTTCCCCCTGCACCGCGACCAGTTTGATCTATTGTGCTTCCCTCTATGATATTCTACCAGTCTCTTTACCCTACCGATAAATGGTGCGTACCATCAGTCCCGCNTAATACAACCTCTTTGAGCCATAATACAGAGCTAAAACACAGGCACAGCCACGTTTGAATGCAGGATGTAAACTGAGTGGCTTATACATCAACCAAGGTCCTAACTTATTTAGCATGTTGACACATGATCAAATCTGACAGCAGGCTTGTTTATACTCATTCCTATTGCCCCAAAGAACATGTCCAAACATGCTCAACCGAGCTAGTAAGTTTCCTCACCTTTCGCTACAAACAAAGTAAACGTGTTGGGAGATGATCGCCTGAGCTCCTCACACCGCCAAACCCACCCTACCAACCCCTTCTACTGCCCCCTCATCCCACGCATTTTCTATTTGTGTTAGTTTTTAGATTTACTCTTATAAATATTAGTTTAAAGTAAGAAATAATTATTGGATATGGTTTTTAGAATCAACAATAGGATACAAGATTTCATGTTGAAGAGAAATTTCACGCAAAATTAAACTAAAAATATGAGTTTTGCAAAAAAAAAGAATTGACGTGATGGATTTTTTTACTATTATTTCCGGTTTTAGTGAGTAAAAATCTATAAGAAACAGTAAAAATATCCTATGCAGTTTTTGGTTGCAGACCTGTGTAATAATACTGATCCTGTCATAATATGGTGGCAGTTGGGATGGGACCATAAAGAAAATATTGGGATGTTAATTACTTTGTTTTATTTAAGGTCAATTTATTTTAATCATGATATAACGAGTTGACACGCGATACGAAATTTTGACATAGAGTGCCACAATTTTTGCAAGATAGAAGACACCTGATGATGGCCGTGTATAGCTGAACCATGTAGGCTTAATATGGAAGAATGGTGACTAAGTTGTATAGTAAGACGGAAATATATGTGAAATAAATGATATATTAATGCAACAGGATGCTTAAATATTAGGAAAAGAAAACATTGGGTCCATCCGTTCTTAAATTAAAATATAAACTGAGGTGCTTATATTGTTTCGAAAGAACTTAACCAGAATCCAGACTCCTTCGTTTCATGAAAAATTCTTTCCCAAGCCAAATCTATTTTGTCCAGCCTAGCATAGTGTGAGTGGCGCATGCCATATGTACTAGGCTCTTGTTCAATTGGCTGCATAAAAACAAAATTAGCAGCTTCGTCAACCTTTCGTGCCACCTTAACAAACAAATGAATCACTGAAGAGCGTTACAGACCAGCTGACACTAGGAAACCACACGGCAACGCAATTGTGATAAGACTGGCATGCTCCGTTGCCTGGAAATTGAGTTTCTCAGTCTCTTAGCGAGTTGTGTTGCCGTCTCCTCAACTAGCAGTGCTCCATTCGCTAACATGTATTCAACTCAGGCTGAAATAATATCTAAAATCGCGGCTTCGTTGCGGTTGCCAGCTTCCTTGGTGTGCCCTCAACCTTAGAACTCGGTATTAATTTATAGTCTCCAGCTGCACAATAATTAAGTTCCATTCGCTGAAATAATCACTCTTGTGAACTTCGAATTTTAAAAGTAACCAGTGAAGATAAGTTAAGGGAGGCAACGTCGTTTGAAATCACGGCAGGCAGAAGCTGGTGACTTCAAGCGGTGTCCGTCCAGAAAGTCTCTGAATCTATTATTATTATTATTAGTAGTAGTAGTAGTAGTAGTATTGTTATTGTTAATGTTATTATTATTATTATTATTATTGACAATTAGCGATAAAATCATAATGAAAGATCAAAACCCAGTACTAACTAAGAAACACACAGACTGGGACTATTTTAACTACCTATTAGAGAGTAATATTAATCTATCAGTACTGCTTAAAACTGCCGCTCAACTAGAAGAAGAATTGATTGTGTTTACGACTGCCATTCAGGAAGCTGCATGCAACAGTACACCTGTTATCAAAACAAAACTAAAAGGTCTTAACTTCCCGAAAGAAATAAAAAACCTAATAGCCGAAAAACGCAAACTCGGAAGGAAATGGCAACAATCAAGAAATCCACATGATAAAACCCTTCTCAGTAGAGCCAGCCAACAATTATGCAAGGAAATCAAAAATATCAAACAGTCATCAATTAACAAGTTTTTCGCAGAACTCACTCCAGATCGCAGCACTGAGTACTCACTCTGGAAATCTACAAAATATTTAAAAAGACCAATAGCTCAAGTACCACCCATAAAAACGGATGGAAGATTGGCTCGTAATAATTTTGAGAAAGCAAATATATTTGCACATCTTGAAAAAAGATTCCATCCAATCCTGGACCGGATACATTACCAGTTCTCAACTCGAATGATTATCTGGACAAGATTCCACTGGTTACTCCTAAAGAAGTTGCCGAAGAAATAAGAACTAATCTCAACCCGAAAAAAACACCTGGATTTGATCTTATCACAGGTGAAATTCTCAAGACCGTTAAAAGAAAAGCCTTGGTCAAATTGACCACGTTAACCAATGAGTGCATTCGACTGAATCATGTCCCAAATGCATGGAAAACTGCTGAAGTAATCATGAACCCGAAACCTGGTAAGAATATAAGTGAAGTGGAATCATATCGACCAATTTCATTACTGCCGATTATGTCTAAGCTATTTGAGAAACTGATGCTTAAATGTCTTAAACCCATCATTGCAGAGATACACCTAGTGCCAACGCATCAGTTTGGCTTTAGAAAAAATCATTCGACAATTGACCAGGTGCATCGTATCACTGACGTCATTGAAAAAACGCTTGAAAACAAAGGAGTGTGCTCTGCTGTCTTCCTTGACATTGCACAAGCTTTTGATAGAGTATGGCATAAAGGCCAACTTCACAAATTGAGATCAATTCTATCCGATCACTTCTATCAGCTCCTAAAATCTTATTTAACTAATCGGTATTTCCGCGTCAAACACGAAGAGTCGTACTCAGGACTGAAGATAATCAGGGCTGGTGTCCCACAGGGAAGTGTACTGGGGCCAGTCCTATGTATTAATGATGTACCAACTACATCGAACAGCACTATAGCCACGTTTGCAGATGATACAGCAGTCATGGCAGTAGGAGAGACTGCTGAAAGCTCAACTCAAGGCTGGTGTCCCACAGGGAAGTGTATTGGGGCCAGTCCTATGTATTAATGATCTGCCAACTACATCGAACAGTACTATAGNGGCCAACTTCACAAATTGAGATCAATTCTATCCGATCACTTCTATCAGCTCCTAAAATCTTATTTAACTAATCGGTATTTCCGCGTCAAACACGAAGAGTCGTACTCAGGACTGAAGATAATCAGGGCTGGTGTCCCACAGGGAAGTGTACTGGGGCCAGTCCTATGTATTAATGATGTACCAACTACATCGAACAGCACTATAGCCACGTTTGCAGATGATACAGCAGTCATGGCAGTAGGAGAGACTGCTGAAAGCTCAACTCAAGGCTGGTGTCCCACAGGGAAGTGTACTGGGGCCAGTCCTATATCTACTTTATATTAATGATGTGCCAACAAGATCCAACAGTACTATAGCCACGTTTGCAGATGATACAGCAGTCATGGCAGTAGGAGAGACTGTTGAAAGCTCAACTCAAGGCTGGTGTCCCACAGGGAAGTGTACTGGGGCCAGTCCTATATCTACTTTATATTAATGATGTGCCAACAAGATCCAACAGTACTATAGCCACGTTTGCAGATGATACAGTAGTAACTCCAGTAGGAGAGGTTGTTGAAAGCTCAACTAGAAACCTACAATTAAGCTGTAAACAAAGTCGCCCTCTGGACAAAAAAAATGGCGAATTAAACTCAACGAATCCAAATCAGTACATATTGACTTTACAAAGAAGAGGATTGCACAACAATCAATCTTCATCAATGGCACTCAAGTTCCATACGCCAACACAGCGAAATATCTTGGAATAATTCTAGACGCCAAGTTACGGTGGAAAGAGCATATCAAGGAAAAACGTGATGAGCTCAACAGTAAGTTCAGAAAAATGTATTGGCTGCTTGGACGCAATTCTGACCTATCAATCCACAATAAACTTACATTATACAAACAAATTCTACGTCCAGTTTGGAGTTATGGCATCCAGCTCTGGGGCTGCGCCAGTGAATCCAAAATGCAAGTGATTCAACGCTATCAGAACAAAGTGCTAAAGCGTATTGTCAACGCACCATGGTACGTTCGTAGCAGTGACCTCCATCGTGACCTTGGGATCGAGACGGTTACTGTCGTGAACAAGACCTCGATGAGGTTTGAACACAAAAACTTTCTTCTGTCTGCCCTCACAGTACACTGCTAGTCACACACTGCCACACAAAGAAACTCCCTTATTGGTCCTCAGTTTCTGTCTGCTCCCACCCCCCACAGGCTTCTGTTTGTACACACTGGCTATGGCGTGCTTCGCGTGGCGCTGAGTCAAAGATTCTCAACAGTTAAGGGAGCTAAGATGTGGCCACACAGAGCGCTACGTACGCTATGTTCGCTATACGAACAGAAAAATATCTCCCTTTATTGCCATTATGGCTGGCCACACAGACTTCCGTACGCTACGTACGCTATGTTCGCTATGTTAGCTGCGTCGCAGAGTGTTTGATTCTCGGCTATATTTTTAAAACGTCGCGCTGGACCGGCATGTGCACTGGGCCCGCTTCCAGGTGTCAGCTGCGCGCCTCAGTAATTTCCCACTCTGATTACAACACGTGTTACGTATCATTCAGCGCAGTATTCGCTTAGATGAAAATGACAGTGGAGGAATTAATTGAAGAAGTAAGGAAGTGTCCATGTTTGTGGAACAAAGGATTATAAGAATATCGGAACCAGAACATGCGGGATAATGCCTGGGACATGATTTCTGGAGAACATAATACACCAGGTAATGTACAAACATTGTTCTTTCATCTATAAGTGAAGAACTTAAAATATTTTCATCAACCCCATTCATTCGGAAATATTCTTTAAATTTAACTTCATCTTCACGTAACTGCTTTATCAGATGATGAAATTCACCAAACTTTGTTCTTCTTAAGTTCACGCCATGCACTCACTTCCTTCTACGTTTACACAAGGAAAGTAACAGCAAAAGCTCATCGTCGGAATCATCGCTGCCCCNCCCGGCACACTATCGGCCAGCATCTCATTCAAGACTGAGCAGTTTCGTACCAAACATAGCTTTCTGGGTGGCCACACGGTGTAGCGAACATAGCGTAGCGCTCTGTGTGGCCGCACGGTGTAGCGAACATAGCGTAGCTTTCTGGGTGGCCACGCGGTGTAGCGAACATAGCGTAGCGCTCTGTGTGGCCGCACCTTTACAGATATCATCGCTAAGTTCGCCACATCTCATGAAGAGAGACTCCAAAACCAGGTCAACATTGAAGCGTGCAGACTTCTGAACATGAACAATATCATTAGACGATTCAAACGGAAGAAACCGTTTGAACTACAGGGGATGGACAAAAATATGGAAACACCTCGTAAAATGTATGCCTGAATTGAAGTGTTTATTTTAGCGACGTTTGTAGGAGACGCTGTTGTATCTGCACAATAGCACTACCTGTACAACCTCCGCAATACGTTGTAAGCTTCTTTTGTTGTCCAGAGAGTTTTCAGTGCAGTTTTTAGTGCATCATGTCAGAGCTAACAGAATTCGAACGCTGACAAATTGTTGGGGCCTGTATGGTGGGTGCTTCCGTAACCAAGGTAGCCGAGATTTTTAGTGTTTCACAAGGCACATTATCCAAGATTATGACCTCATACAGGAGGACTGGAAAAACCGCATCCGATAAACACCAGCTTGGACGGAAATGTGTGTTGAGTGAGCGAGACAGACGAATATTGCGTAGGATTGTGACGAAAAATAAGAAGACTACATCTGCAAAAGTGACTGCTGAACTGAATGTCACGCTCACAAACCCTGTCAGCACCAAAACAGTACGAAGGGAACTCCACAAGCAGGGTATTTCTGGAGGAGCTGCAATTCCAAAGTCATTCATCAGTGATCAAAATGCCACTAAGAGGAAAGTGTGGTATCGAAGTCATAAAACCTGGACTATGGAGCAATGGAAGATGGTCATTTGGTCGGATGAGTCCACCTTCACACTGTTTCCGACTTCTGGCCGAGTTTACGTCTGGAGAACGCCATCCCAAGCTTACGATCCAGATTGTTTGCTGCCAAAAGTGAAACATGGCGGGGGTTCAATCATGGTATGAGCAGCAATATCGTGGTATTCTGTCGGACCCATCATTACCATGCAAGGCCACTTCACTGTCAACGACTGTGTGACCATTTTGGGCATCCCATGGTGCAAACTTTGTTCCGCAATGGTGATGCCATTTACCAAGACGACAGTGCCTGTGTTCTCGCAGCTCACATCGTCCAGGACTGGTTTTCTGAGCACTAAGATGAAGTGTCACATCTGCCATGGCCCTCACAGTCGCCAGATATCAATATTATTGAGCCTTTTTGGGCTGTTTTGGAGAGCAATCTGCATGCACGCTATCCACCTCCATCATCGTTAACAGAACTTGCCAATGTTTTGCAGGAAGAATGGTACAAGACTCCCTTGCAAATCATACAGGACCTCTATTTATCCATTCCAAGGAGACTGCAAGCAGTTCTGCAAGCCAGAGATTGTCCTACTCCATATTAGTCACAGTAATGTGTTTTTTGTCCATCCCCTGTAGTTAAATGTTAAAGTACTAAGTAATTCAGTGGAAGTGACTTAGTTTTAATTTACATAATATATTAGGTTTAGAAAAAAATTAATCATTAGTTATCCAACTAGTTTTAATTGTAATTAAGTTCTGGGTTACCCAATCTTTAATTAATTAATAAAAAAAATATTATTAATGGGGTGAGACTGAGTTCACTTCGTACTGCGGCCACTACTAGGCTCTCTCTTCACGTAAGTCTAGTACAACACAGACAGAACTGCGTCGCTGTGTGGTATGCGTGTAAAAAAATGTATTGTTAAGACTCAATTTATTAGGTTAGCCAATGCGGACTGACAAATGCAATAAAGTAGCAAGCAGTGCTATCATTGCTGAAAAGAAATATTGAAGTGAAATTTGTGCCGCAGTGAGAAATGTATCTGTATTCAAATCAGTGCATCTAACCGTGATGTGTAGCAGAAATGAACGTGTTCTACCATCTTGTCGAAGCATTGCCCGTTAATCTCTCAGAAGGAATCTCATATCTACCTTACTGTCTACCGGCCTTATTTATTGGTTATTGGCGCCCATAAAACACTCCTGTCTTCTGTTCCTACCAACCGTTGCGGAAGGATCCAGGAAGACGTGGAGAGTGATCAACCCCATCAACCCTCAACTGTGTTCGTAGAGCGAGTGTCAGATTACATTCTGAATGTAGTGCAACTATGAAGTGACTCTCATCGTGTGAGCACTACGTCAGTGCAGCAGAGAAAGACGGTTAAATGGCAATGTTAGGATTACAATGTCAAGGAGGTACACATTTGTCAAAAACACTGAAAACACTGTTGTATTCACAAAGAATGAAATAAATATTAGGTTAAGCAAAGGAAGTAGTTCCATTATTTGCCGGTATGAAAAACAAATGATCCAAGGTAGTGTTGTTCATATTGTCGTCAAAATTCTGAAAGGCTAACTGAACTAAAATATGATTTGCAAAATAACTTTGGACAATTAAGTGCTAAATAAAATAATTAATTATATTGCCAGAAATATTTGGGACTGAAAATGTATGGCTTAGTTCAATACTGCATGGTTTGTGGCAGAGCCAGGTAATTTCTGAAGGGCTAATCAAAGATTTTGAATGAATCTCATATTTCATGTAGTAATAAAAGGCAGACACTGCACTGTAAGAGACATTCCATTCATTCGATTGGCACAATATGGAAATTGTGAATACGAAAAGAAATGGAACGGGTCCATGATCCACATTACACAACATAACGAGATTTCGCACATCCCACAGGATAAAAGGAATCCGCGAAGGATTGCTCTGAATGGTCCTTGATATCCCATGAAGCGGAAAAAGAGTTCAGACGAGTAATTTGCGTAGACCATACGTTTTAGATCCTTCGTAGTGTCACGGGTACTTTCGTACTTCAATTTTTAATTCAGTAAATTACATAACTAACATTTATATTTACTTCAAAGAGTAAAGGGAAGAATTCACGGCACGTTACAACCGTTACTATAGGATTCTGACGATGGTGTATAACACACTGATATATTGGGTTTTGGGACTTTATCCATCGTCCTGGTTTTCAAGATAACTAATAAAAACACGACGTTTCGGAAACTGGATCTGTTTCCATGTTTTCCTTCACCTGAGGACGGAAACAGATCCAGTTTCCGAAACGTCGTGTTTTTATTAGTTATCTTGAAAACCAGGACGATGGATAAAGTCCCAAAACCCAATATATCAGTGTGTTATACACCATCGTCAGAATCCTATAGTAACNCCTACTTGTAATAAACGGTTGTAACGTACTGATATATTGGGTTTTTGGACTTTATCCATCGTCCTGGTTTTTAAGATAACTAATAAAAACACGACGTTTCGGAAACTGGATCTGTTTCCATGTTTTCCTTCACCTGAGGACGGAAACAGATCCAGTTTCCGAAACGTCGTGTTTTTATTAGTTATCTTAAAAACCAGGACGATGGATAAAGTCCAAAAACCCAATATATCAGTACGTTACAACCGTTTATTACAAGTAGGCTTATTATAATAACTGTCAATTAGGATTAATTAGTTTTTAAGGTGTAACATAATTACAATCAAGGAGATAGTCACATTCTTGTATTTAGAACGCAACATAAGCCCATTCTTGCTGAGAGACAGGATACTGTTCGTTGTTATCGTTTCCTGGAACTCTTTAACTGTTAAGAGACTGCGGCCAGCTATGTCAGCCATGTAGTAGTGTAGACCATTCAACAGTTTGATGTAGCTATAATTTAAGGGAGTGTAAGTTGCAACTCACGCAAATTGATAATGTATCCAGAACAATTAAAGAACGTATGAGTTTTAAAGGATTAAATGCATCCTGTAATCGAATATCGTTGGAGGAAACATAGTTCTCTTAACTCTGTAAGTTCGAATTGGACCAATAATAAATCACAGGGAGCTCTATGTTCAGAATTTTTCGGTTGATGTGATTCGTTGCTTGTAAGGAGTGCGTTCTCGCAATCTCTCCGTGGCGGACTTGGACTGTACAGGCACGAAATCCGCGTCTTTCTGTCTGAGTATAATAGTAAAATGTGAATAGTCTTCTGACAGTAAACATTGTTAGAACTATTCTAAATAATAATAACTACCCACTAAATACCATACAACTAACACAAAAACCTTCCACAAAACATATTACGCAGAAAAATAAATGGACCACCTTTACTTGTTTCGGCCATGAAATCAGATCTATTACTAAACTTTTCAAGAATACTGAAGTTGGTATCTCATATAAGACAAAAAAACAATATAAAACATCTGTTAAAAATAAATGATGACAAAAATGATATATATAATCTTAGTTGGGTTTACCAACTACGTGTACAATGTTCTGACTGTCCATTAAAATATATAGGACAGACCGGACGTATCTGTAAGGTCAGATTCAGAGAACATATACGAGATATAAAAAATAACGGACAAAGATCCAAATTTGCTCAACATATATTGGACACCACACATGAATATAGTACGATAGACAAAACAGAAGTTCTATATATCGGCAAGAAAGGCCGAATCTTGGATACATACGAGTATGAAAGATTTCACATTTACGAAATCAGCAAACTAAATTTGCAACTGAATGATAATTCTACCGAAATGTTTAACTCTGTATATGATGTAATAATTGATACATTTTTTTTCCCTTGGCACTACAGCCCCAGTGGGCCTAGGCCTACCTCCATGAACTTCTCCGTTCACTTCGGTTTTTCTAGATCTTACACATTCGGTAGGACTCCTTGGGCGGGTGATCAGCTCGTCGCAAGGCCTCTACCTGTACACAAACACAGAAAAACGGACACATACAAACTAAATCCCTGAGTGGGATTCGAACCCACGATCCCGGTTTCCAAGCGAGCGAAGACAGTACATGCCTTAGGCCGCTCGGCTACCGTGACCGGCTAATAAGTGATACATATAGAACATAATATACTGTCATACCCCCTTCCCCCCCTACCACCACTTCCGACTACACCTTATCTCTACCTCCTCCCTTGCATTGACTAAATCTTACATCACCAAATCAGTCGTTGTTTACATTCCCTACAGAACGGACAATACTTTGTAAGTTGACGCACCGACTGAATAGTAAGTAAATATGCACTATATCTTCATTACCAAAACCAATTGTTGATTATAACAAAATTTAATACTATTACTTTCATATAATTTTCAGATTAATATTAATATTAATACATCTACATCACGAGCCTCCAATACATTTTTTATATATACACAAAATATAGAATACTCCAATTTGTCCCTGGGAACGCAACAAAATTACAAAAACCAACGACTGATTCGTTAATGTAAAGCATCAATCGAAGAATTTTATTCTTGTTTTATACTATAATTTTTGTTTTATGTAATCTAATTTATTTTTTTTTACGTCAAGTATTTTATATAATTAATAATATTGTATCCAATTTTACTATTACTGTGGTTCATTGGTTTATATATGTTAAACATGTATTTGCCTGATGATGGCTATTAATAGCCGAAACATGTAGCAGAGCCAAAACTAGGCACTGATCTTGATATTAGTTGTGTTGTGACGGTTGTAATAAAGAAGTTGTATATTATAACACAAGAGGATGCATGAAATGAAAATTCTGACAGTAAATTATACTAACTTGTGTAACTTTGACTTGTAACAAAATAGCGTTTTACACGTATAAAGATGCAACTGAGTATAAATTAATTGGTGAACAGAAAAGGAAAAAATGTAATATTATTAAAGTGAAGCCAGTACCAACGTTAGCCAAATTCAACTAGTTTGCGTGTTCTATGTGTGAATAAATGTAAATACGTGTAAAATTCGTCTGGAAGATATATAAGTCTGTGGTGTCAAGAATTAACTTAGTCCTGTTTGAGGGAAGACTGTTAAGACCTTGAGAGAGAATTCGTCTCTGCTATACTGAGTAGTCGACCACCCTATTTTTAATTTCGCCTGAAGACACCGTCCACATTGTAAGTGGCTGTCCCAGCTTACTGGCGCCTAACCTCCAATACTGCCTCCCTAAATCCATCCTTACAACTGCCGGGTGCCCGGATGATATGTATCAAAAATAGAAAATGTATATCTCGGAAACTAATTGTCATACATGTATCCGGTTTATGTCATCGGAAAGGAAAACTCTTAAAGCTTGTTTCTTCGCTTACGCGCATACGCCGCCACATTTTTGCCGCCATGTTAGGAATCATCTGGACGGAGAGATGGCTAGGAGATGGATCGGCAGAGATGGACCAATCGCTTGGCCTCCTAGGTCGCCAGATTTAACCCCAGTGGATTCTTCTTGTGGGGTTATGTGAAGAACATTGTCTACCAGGTTAAGATCATCGACCTTCAACAGCTTAAAGCCCGCATAAGGGACGCTGTGGCTACGGTAACACCAAACATGCTTTGAGTATTGGTATTTGTCGTGCCACCAAGGAAGTCCACATTTAAATGTATTGAGAAAGTTGTATACTCAGAAAAGAAATTGATTGTTTCCCTTTTTAATGATGAAACCCATTAATGTGTATAATAAATCCTTTCTGAGATATAATGATGTTATTTTGGATACCTTTCATCCGGACACTCTGTATTTCTAAAATAGAAGGTGTGGAGATCACCGTAGATGTCTTGCGTGCAAGTGGAAGGGCATAGATGTAAGCAACGAGTGTCTGCCTCAGAGTGATATCGTAAATTGTTCTCCTCCTTCCGTGTGGCCCTCAACAAAGAGTTGTCACCAATGCAGTAGAGTAGTTCCGATACAAAACTGTCTCTCAGCTCGTGGCTACTTCTGGACGCAGGCCACAAACGCAGAGGGAGCAGCTGCAATGTTAATAATCAGACGAAGAGAGACACCAAAAACCAAAAACTGATGCCAGAAGCAGCGTCATCAGCAGCGACAGAGCAAATGATGCTCGAGATGGTTCAAGTTCGTATAGCAACAGGCGTGACCAGAGTGGTTTGAACGGCTGTTGTACTGCGATGTGGAAAGCAAATGGAAAAACTACCACATTATCACTTTTCCTGGATAGTCTCCTTCAAAAAACAGAGATACCATGTATGCGAGTTGTTTTCTCTGGAGACAATACAAACCGGAGGGGCGGATAGAAGTGACCAGAAGAGGAGGAAGAAGACGTAAGAAGATGCTGGATGACCTTGGGGACAGAAGAGGATATTTTTATTTGAAGGAGAAAGTTTGTTATCGCATTAAGTGGAGGAACTGTTTTGGAAGAGACTGTGGACCTGTCGTCTGACAGATTACTGATGAATGAATGAAGTGCAAGTACGTATTTTAGCCATTATACGAGTATTACGGGTACTTCAGATCTGCAGAACACGTTTATTTGTGTTTCTGTATGATTGGAGCAACTGAGGACTCTGTGATGTTGCACGATTTATTTTTGAGGAATAAAATCTAGTAATTTACAGGCAACTTTCGGCGCAAATAAAGTTTTATTCACAAAACTTTCTTACACATCGATTACGAATGAAGAGCAAAAATATGTTTTATAACATATCCATCAAATTAATGTGTTATATGAAGCAGTAGTAGAATGTGGGTCCTTACATATTGTAGACGTAACTACAACGGGCTTATATACGGAAACAACACCTGAACACCCAGGCCCTTACTTACTTACTAATGGAGCTGAGCCCTTCTTGAGGAGCCGCCAATTCTGCAGCCACTCAAGAATTTCCCAGAATTTTATGGAACCCGAAGGTTCATTACCACGTTCACAAGAGCCCTCCATTGGTCCATATCCTGAGCCAGATCAATCCAATCCATACCATCCCATCCTATGTCTTTAAGATCCATTTTAATATTGTCCACCCACCTACGCCTTGGTCTTCCAAGTGGTCTCTTTCCTTCTGGCATTCCCATCAATAACCTATACGTATTCCTCGTCCCCCCATTCGTGCTACATATCCTGCCCACCTCATCCTCCTTGACTTGATCATTCTAATTATATTTGGAGAAGAGTACAAGTTATCAAGCTACTAACAATGCAACTCAAGACTGATATGAATGTCGGTCGGACGTGTAAATTGCTCCTGGGCCTCGCCAGCAGTCATTCTTAGCTCTGAGCCCGCAGGACTGATGGTCATATTTTACTCTCTCACGACTGTGGGAGCCGTGACTGGACTGACTGTTAAATTCCCGCAGGCCTTACCAGCAGAGTGATTCCCGGTTCCCAGTCCCACGGGACCCATAGTCATATTTTACTGTCTGAAGAACTCCACGCTCGGGTGGCCTGTGGGATAGTCAGAGTTACTACACGGCTGGAGATTTACCGCCAATCAGAAGTGTGTACACGATGTAAAGGAACGCTAGGGCTCCCGCAATTCTGCGGATTGTGGAGAATTGCTTCGACACCAAATAACTTCCTGGAGACGCTGAAGTCGCACAGCGATGAAGATTTTTATTGCTGTAATAAGAATTTGGCTGATCACAGTGGCCGCGCGGTCAGAGGCATGAACCGTCTTCCCCCGTTCGAACGCTGAGATCGTGGGTTCGAATCCCACTTAAGGCATGGATGTCTGTTTACATTTATTCTGTGTTAGGTAGCGGCCATACGACGGGCTGATCCCCCGTCCAAGAAATCCTACCGACTCTGTACCGATTAAGAAACTGAAAAAGCGGTCAAGGTCCACAAAGGCTGTAGAGTCATGGATGGATGGATGGATGGACGGACGGACGGACGGATGGACGGATGGATCGATGGATGGATGGGTGGATGGATGAATGGATGGATGGGTGGATGGGTGGATGGATGGATGGATGGGTGGATGGATGGATGGATGGACGGACGGACGGACGGATGGATGGACGGATGGATCGATGGATGGATGGGTGGATGGATGAATGGATGGATGGGTGGATGGGTGGATGGATGGATGGATGGGTGGATGGATGGATGGACGGATGGATGGAATAAGAACTAGAGTAGGATAGCAACAAGTTAATTGGTTCATTATAGGAGACGGTAGGGGAGTTAGTTACATTTTTCGACTGAGAATGGACATGACCCCAGTCTTGCATTCATTTGAAGACAGGATGCCACCCCACTCACTTGGAATTTTTTTGACTATAGAGCACAGCACATGTAAAACATGGCAGCTGAATACAGTCATAAACTTTACGAAGGCATGCCAGGAGCTGACGCGAAGCTCGAATTAAATGCTGACCTTGTCAAAAGTAGAGTCAAAGATTCGCTTAGCAAAAGTAGTTGACTGGAATAAGATACATGCTGAGTCCTAGATTTCAAATATTGACAGCCTGGATCCTGAAGGAGACTTCCCATTTCTGGATGCTGCAGATTCAAGATGGGCACCCCTCTGGGAGGTTCAGTTCGACCCATGCTGAGTCCTAGATTTCAAATATTGACAGCCTGGATCCTGAAGGAGACTTCCCATTTCTGGATGCTGCAGATTCAAGATGGGCACCCGTCTGGGAGGTTCAGTTCGACCCAGTCTCTATGTAATAATTTCCCTCCAAATAAGGACGTACCAGTGAGTCGTCCATCAGATATTCAAAATTAACATGAAGTTTACCATTCAGTCCTTCACAGACAGTGACAGTGGGACAGTGTTGAAGCAGTCAGGTCTTTGGGAACCTAAGTAAATTAACCTGTGAACAAGTTGAAAGTGCAAACTAAGGTAATATAAAAATACTTGCAAGCGAATGTATACATATGCGGCTTCTATAAATATGTAGCAGTGATCTGTTGTGTTGGTTGACGACTGTAAGTGCAGAAAGTAGTGACCGTAAGGCCTACAAAACTACATCCGTGAGCTAGTCACCCTGCCCCTTTACCACCTCAGAAGGAAACAACACAGATTTGTAGGCCCGTCTAAGTTCTGGCAAATCCCAAACCCATCATCACTGCGTGTCTAGGCGGTGAACTGAGAAGAAGAGCAACGCAAGCGACTTCGTACACCACTTGGCGAGATTAGAAAGTAAAGGCCTTGTACCAGAACTTCATCCGCACTCCAAGAGTTCTCCTACATCTGAGTTGCTCCAACTGAGGAGTAAGGGAAAGAGGAAATGCAGGTAGCATCGTAGACGAGACAGCAGACGCAGAAAAGGATGTCTTGAGCTCTCAGCTTCTTCCAGAAGGGGATATTCATTCTCGTTGAAGATGACCCAGACAAGGAACAGAGCGACACGTGCGGTCAAGGTCTGAGTGACGTTTCCGCTGCTACATTGAACTGTATTGAGAAGATGAAGCAGAAGTCCATTCAGATTTCTATTCTTGGCGTCTTGAAATGTGAATGTGTTATGACTAATACGTGTTTACATGGTTAAGCATATGTGTGTAAATTTTGTATTCTTCGTCTTTTCATATTGATTTGTTTAAGTTTTTTATTAAGCTAGGATAACGTTAGGTTGGCGAGGCAAACTGATCCCAGGTACGCATCTACATTTGATAAAACAAAAATATATAAAAATTCCGATTTAGATGGTTTCAATAAACGCCACTGTTTCCAGGAACACATCCCCAACGTAAATCGGAGACTGCCTGTATCTTGGCACTTGCTAAAAATAAGAACTTTTTGTTTCTTATCTGTGTTGCACTAGAATTGTAGATTCATAAATCAGAACTACTGTCAGCGGAAGATTTAAATATGGCATTGTTTTATTGCTAGTGGGGTGGGACTAAGCCCCTTGTACTGGGGCCACTTCTGGCCTATTGTACCAGCCCCAGATGATAGATGAGGGTGATTGTGGACCGATTGATGGAATGGAGATTGGCAGGGGAAACCGAAGTATTCGGATAAAAGTTGCCACAGCGCCACTTTGTTCACCACAAATCCCACTTGACTAGACCCCGGGATCGAACCCGGGCCTGCGCGGTGGGAAGCCAGCGACTAACCGCTTGAGCTATGGCGCAGCCTAAATACTACGATAGTACGGCAAACTCTCTGCTCACCAGTGATCATACCATTCGACCCTGTATGGTCTGAGTCACTAACAGCATCGTCAAATAAATGAATGCATACATGAATAAATAAACAATAATGTGTTTGATTTTCATTTCGTGCATCCTGTTGTGTTATTATATACAATTATATACAAGTTATTCCATAATTTTCGTTCTATAATAATTTTATAATTCATTGTATTTTTATACCTTGTATTTTATAATGTAATAATTATCAAGTATCCAGCTTTACTGTCACAATGAAATTGCAGTTCAATAGTGTGTGAATATAGTAATCATGTGTTTTGCCTGATGATGTATAACCGTGCAGTCCTTACGTTGGGCTCCACCTCTTCACTCTGTAACGGTTCTTACCTCACCTTCACTTCCCCCTCGTTGGTTGGTTAGTCACGCGTTGTTCGTCGCTCCTCTCCTTCTTTCTTCTTCTTCTTAGGTTGGGCGCCAGTAAGCTCAGGTGGTGTCGGCTTACAATAGTCGGAGGTTTATTTTGGAAAGGTGGTAAAGGTGATAGTCAACTAGTTCAGCTATGGGTAGAGCTGGTATCCTTCTCAGAGCGTTTGCTAGGGCCTCGCTTAGGACGGGGAGGGAAGTAGTTGGTTCAATGCTAATTTACACTTAAACATTGTGACCATTTATTGCGATCAGCACTTCCCTTCACCTGATGGCACACACAGTCAATACAAACGATGCTTATATATAGGTCCTTGTCTAGCACAGTCCTGGTATAACGGACGTTACTATCACAGTTTACACTTTCTTTAGCACTCTGAACTTGAGGTTATACAGAACAGCGAAAAACACAGATTTTGTTTTTAAATTGTTCCCGAGTAGCAGGCACTTGGCGACTGTTTGCCAACTGTTTGTCAACTTGTGACTCTTTGTCTGAAAACACTGAGGTCCCCTGGACGTCAGTTCCTCTGCTAAGTCACTCCCCTTTAATTCCACTGATTGGGTAATTTTGAGAACTGGGGCTTGCACAATTTCTGGATCTCCAGTCAGCTAGCTGCAATTTGGGGCTTTGACCCTTGATGTCCTAACGTCGTTTTTGACACTACACTGACAGGTAACCTGCTTGGCGTGGGTTTCGAAACCGCCTACTTTTAAGTTACGACGTGCAGGACCTGTCAGTGATCGAATTCTCAAAGTTTGCCGCCGTGCTACTCACAAACAAAATTTCTCAGATAAGTCCCTTCCTGAAAACAAGAATGTGACTATGTCCCACTGGCTTTGGGTATTACTTGTTACCTGCACTTAATTTTTTGTTACTGATTATTATAATTATACTTAAATTAGTGAGTGAGAGTGGAGCGGTTACAGATGGCTTTAAAAGCCGAAACATGTAGCTAAGGTAGTGTTGAGGCCGAGGCATAGCTCAAGCGGTTAGTCGCTGGCTTCCCACAGCGGCCCGGGTTCGATCCCGGGTCTGGTCAGGTGGAATTTGTGGTGAACAAAGTGGCGCTGGGGCAGGTTTTCTCTGAGTACTTCGGTTTCCCCTGCCAATCTTCATTCCACCAGTTGCTCCACAATCACCCTCACCTATCATCTGGGGCTGGTACAATAGGCCAGAAGTGGCGCAGTACAAGGGACTTAGTCCCACCCCAATAGTAATAAAAAAAAGTAGTGTTGACCTTGACCGTTATGTTACGACCTACTCCAGTAAAGAATTATATGTGTCTGGTATTATAATTTAATTTATAATCCATACCCCCGCTGTTTAGAGGCCTATTATATAGAGGCGTGACGCAATTCGAGCTTAACAGTCTGATGTGCAGCCCAGCATTGGGCCTCCTATATTTCTTTCCAGTCGGAACTGCATGTGGGGGAGAGACCGTACGAAGAGCGACTGATAATTCATTTAAACATAGACACAGTCGATTCTAAAGTGTTGTGACGACGGGGGCATAATATTCAGAATTACTGTAGTTTTGGAGTTCGTCCATCGTCCGGTATTCTAGAAACCAGAAAACAAAATTTCGGGAACTGGATCCGTTTCCGTCCTCAGGTGAGTGAATGATTGAGGTTGACTCTTTGTAAGGGACCCAGCAGAGTAGGTGTCTTCCCCCCCCCCCACCTGAGGACGGAAACAGATCCGTTTCCCGAAAAGCTGTTTTCTAGTTTCTAGAATACCGCAAGATAGACAAAGTCCAAAAACCTAGTAATTCTAAGTATAGAGACAGTAGTCTGATTTTGCAAAACAATCGGTTAGTAAAAGTAAAGGTAATATTTTCCCTGTACTTAAATAGGCACCACAGCATGAAGACATGTGCGGGCTGGAGAAGCAGTTCCACGCATTCTTAAGATCCGAGTTAAATAAATGTGAGTGGTCAGACTGAAGCCCCGACCACTTTATCCCCGCTGAGACAGCGTCTGGTAAGCAACGGAGAGGAGGCAAGTGATTCTTACTGCTAGTCCGGGCACAGTGGTGAACAGGAAAGTCTCTGTCCCGCATCGATTCGAAATCGATTCTCCGCCCCATCCCGTAGCCCAGCGACTATACAGATTGCACTACTTAACTGCTGCTCAAGCCAACTGAATCCAACTTCCTACACCATACCTTCACGCGTATGAGATTGACTGTAGTCTGGGTTTGGATTGATAGTTAAATTTTTTGGCCACTTTAACACATAATTCAGGACTACATGTAACTATAAGAGCCTCACAGGTTTACCCACTCTACAGATCACTGTAACGACTGTGTCTTCTCTTCACAGACTCACTCACGAAGTAACTGGAGGACTGGAGGCCATCTCACACCAACTTCCTATTGTTAGCTTCACAACCTCCATTACAACTGACTCCAGCTCGAGAGAGAGAGAGAGAGAGAGAGAAATGGGGTGGTACTAATAGACACTACATTAGGGGGTGTAAGAAACTATATCTCTTCCCAGGCAGTGCCCGCTTGTCCTTCTGGTATAGGTAGAGCACATGATCGGATTTTTTGTTCTTATTTATTTTTATGACGCTGGAAGGGGTGCATTATAGCAAAAATTGAGCTAATGTTGCCAGGCCTATATTAGAGCGAAATTTTGACGTTACCAGTAGGAGGGTTGCATGTGAAGCATGCAGTGGAATGTAGAATTTGGGTACCAACTCAGCATTTGATCTAGGATCGAGGAAAACCACTGAAAACCTTGATCGTGTTGCCGGTCGCAGGACCTTCCGGGTGCAAACTGACTTCTAGCCAGCAGTCCGGCATCAAATACGCGAACCCTAACATTAGACCCTGTCTGTCCTGTTACTTTATTTTAAGAAAAAGTTTACATATGTGTTTCTACAATTTCTTTTGTACATAGTTTGGATTAGCAGCAAACAGTTGTGTATCACATTGCAAGGGTTGTAACTGCGCGTAGAAAAAGCTATTTCCAGCAGTTCCTCTATTGCGCGTATACTCCTTGCCGTGGGAACACTTTTGTTTCGCGATCTTTACCTAGTAACTTGAAACCGTTCATTCTAATTGGTGGACTATTTGTATTAATTAAAGCTATATTAAGATAATATCAAGTAAATACAAAGAGAATCCGGCAGATAGCCAACTCTTACACGCGGAAGGGACATAGTTCAAGTTTTGCTATGTGGACATGAAGTGACATCTGGTACTTTCCTGGAATTCTGGCAGTTTCAGCAAAGTCGGAAAGGCTTTGAGAAAAGGAGAGCTGACAGCTCGGCACAGCGATAACTTAGAAGTGGGACGGCCGGAGCCTCACACCCTGACCGTAATGCATCAAGTTGCTGTCAACCTTAGCGTCAGGTCAGCATCTGCCAGAATCACTTAGCAAAGCAACATGATTGGGAATTCAAAATTTAGGGAACCACCTAGTTTGAAAACTTAACTAATGGCGAAAGTGGATGAGTGGATTTCTCTTGGAGTCTGGGGTTCGTGGACCTCAGGATTCAGAGAGAGTGCATTCCACCTCGAGGAGTCTTCATCCAACTTTCGGCAAAGTCGGACACAAAATTACAACTACGTCCCTTCCGTAAAAGTATTACAAGTAAAGTTCTAAACAAGTGTTACTAATAGATTCATTTGTATTCAGTGAGCTGGAGGGAATTATATGATTACTAAGTGCAACGGTCTAAAGAGGTGTGTGTGATTGTAGTGAAATGTTCTTCCTGCCCTTCCCGAGCCAGACCCGTGTAAGACCCGGGATATGAACTCAGCTCTACAAATTACCGAACAGAACCCAGATACTCCCGTCTTTCCCTACTTGCGAGACACCTAAGTGTGTACAGGAAGCGAACTCTCGCCTACCAGCACCAACAACCACAATTCTCCTCCCTTCCCACCTAACTTCTCGACATCCAAGAGAAGAGGGAGGACGGTGATAAGTGGAGCACAGCGTAGGATCAAGGGAGGACGGTGATAAGGGCAACCAACGTAAAGGGGCCAACGAAGTGAGCCGTTAGAAGGTGGCAACCAACGTGTGAAGCTTGAAGCCTCACTGACGAGAACGGTAACAAACTGACCTACACACTACGTTGTTATAGGCCAGGCATGTCCAACGCGTCGATCAAGCGACGATTTTTGGTCGATCTCATAGGCCTATAAGGAAATTATACGTGACAAGCATGTAAATCCACTTGTAATATAAAATAAGAAAGAGATCATAGCTACTATTGAAGATTTTAATTATCAAGAAACACCATTGTGCGGCGAGTAGAAATGATGTGAGGAAACAAAAATGAATAGTTGTTGAAAGATGTTTCCAATTGTGTTGCTTTCTCCCTCCAACTGGATGAATCTGCAGACATCAGAGACACAGCCCAGTTACTAGTTGCTTTTACAGCAAACATCATGTGTCGTGTCATCTTTACCACCATTTCTGCTTAAAGCGAGGTATGACGATAGGAGGGGGTGGTAGATCACTGGCAGTTTTGACACTAAAAAGTCTATCACAACCTGTTTGAAGTTGGACATGCCTGTTATAGGCTATTACTATTACTGCTGCCGTCACAATTACAATGATTTTCTGAAACACTATTGTATTTCTGAGACCTGCTGCGGTAGGAAGCAAACTGTTTCACAATTGCAGCGATCCTAATGCCAGCTAGCTTTAAAGATAATTATATCTTTTTGCCACATGGATGAACTACGAAATAAAGTTCCGTATTTGCAACAAATACAAACTACTTAAGAACCGAGATAGGTCACGACGGACTACGGGCTGGACTGCCATGGTTCAATTCTTGGCAGGCCAAAAAAAATCATTCTCTTTTTACACCGTCCAGACTGGTTGTTATTCCTAACCAGTCTCATAACCAATGGGTACCGGAGGTTCGTTTCTCGGGGATAAAACGGTAGGGGCATGAAGCTGACCACTCACGTCCCTCTAATGCCGAGATGAAGAATTGTGACGCTAGAACTCCACACCTCAATATATCTTAATGGCGTAGTATAATTCAATCAATTTTAAAACACGATCGTTCGTCCACTATGCATTCATTGTTGGTCCCGCCGCACGTCCACTCCGCACAACAATCCAGAAATCCTTTGATGTTCCCCATGTTGCCGCCGCTCAGCCGATAACCGGGCGGGCACATGTATCGGCACACGATATTTGTTACGGGACAGGGTGTGACTTGTCGCGATATAGTATGCCCCAACATTTGTGCCCTGGTGCGTGCAGGCCTTCAGCCTGCGTAGTCATTTCTATCTCAGTCAGGGATGTCAGCAGGTCTAGACGCGAGTTAATATGGAAGCTACGTGCTAGTTGCTTCCACGCTCTGACAGCACGTAGAGGTGTCTCGTGTGTATTGCTCAGGAGCACTTTCGACATTGTCATTGATGTACGTCTGCAGTATCTCTCTATGTGCTGCTTTATGTTTGTGGTCGAGATCAGCCAGTACTGCACATCTTTTGCATATGATCAAAAATAAACATTTATACAGAATTTGTAATGTAAAGTTGTCACTGTACTTAACTAATGAAGCACTACGCCATGAAAGCGTATGGGGAGTGGATATATAGATCCATATTTTCTTGACCTCTGCACTAGTTGGACGTGAGTGGTCAGCTTCAAGCCCCGACCGCTTTAACCCCGAGGAAAGAGCCCCTGAGACCCATTAGATAGGAGGCTGAGTGGTCCCCAGAGCCGGTCCGGACGACGCGGAGAAGAAAAATTTCTTGACTTTACCGCGACTCGAATACCGAGCCCTTGGTCGTCCAGGCCGTAGCCAGTCGCTATACCGACTGAGCTATCCCGGCTGCTATATAACAATTTGTACTTTACAATAAACGTTAATTATTCGTTGCCATCATTTATGAAATATATGTTGTTCCTGTGTCCTAGTGGTCGGGGTTGCTGCCTACAGATTCAGAGGTCCCGGCTTCTATTCCCAGCGCTACCAGATTTTCTGAGAAGTAGTGGGTCTAGAACGGGATCCACTCAGCCTCGTGAGGATAATTGAGGAGCTATTTCAAGGATATAGCGGCTCCGGTCTTGAAAACCGAGATTACTGGCCGTGGGGATCCGTTGCGCTGACCACGTGACACCCTCTTTCCGCAGAAGTTGACACTAACTTCGCCGACAAGCGGCTGTCGCTCGATCGGTATAGTTAGCTTGCGGACTACAGGCCACGGATTTTGTTTCTTATGTTGTATATATATGGGAAATGTTGAATTCTTTCCGTCAAAAATAATTATCTTCTTATTATTAAAAAGAAAGCGCTACTTATTCCGGAGCTGACCGATTGGGATCTCGGCGGAGCACTGACTCAAGTTTCCCTTAGTTATTCAATACACATTCATTACTAGCCTTGAGTTACGTAGAGAGTCGTTAAGTAATCCACAAACAAACATTTTTAGCGTTAGCCACTGCAGCGTAGCAGCAGAAATACCGTACTACAGTGAAACATTGATTTTATACTTTTCAAGGGGCCACCTAAAATAAGTGTAAAATCTAGGAAGGTTATTATCACATGCTAGATTGTGATCATAGACTGGTTTTGGACTGATGACTGGATTTATTCAACTGTTTGCTACAGCGCGTGATTACAATTTACAGTTGACTATTACATAAATTTAGTGTGCAGATTCACATCTTCACCGCAGTTGCTTGGTAGCGGCTTCAAACGGCGGACGTTCCCCTTCCTCTGGGTTTCTGGCCTCAGCTACCAGCTTCAAACAGCCAGAACTGACAACTACTAACCCCCTCCCCCAATTCCCCAACTGCAACCGTTAATTGGTCCTGTCATCTCGACACGGACCGCGTAGAAAACTCTTCCATTATTGCTGTGTTCTCTCATATCCGTGGAAATATGTAGGAATATAACCAAATTGTGCAGGCGACAAGCAAAAGTCACACAAAATCTTAGAATGAACATGTTCGCGGTATAGGAGAAGGTGAAGCCAGACACAGAAAATATAAGAGGCTTAAACCTGGCTGTGGTCAAGCTTACGACTTTTCAAATGGCTAAGTTGTCGTAACATAAGATATGTAAGTTAGACATAATCTGCTCTGTAAAGCCTGTACTGACAGAGGGCTTGTGTGTAGTGTAAAAGGAAGAATTTTCCATAACATGTTATATGTGCGAAATATACACTTGACGAAAGGCAAGTGTATTCATAAGACACAATCCCATCTTCTCGTCAGAGAGGATGTTACATAAGGACTATTACCGCAAGAGTTCCGTTGGGAAAAAATCTCTGGTCGTGGTCCTAAAAGGGCCTGACACCAAGACGAAATGATTGGCTTTACAGTGCAGTGGTGGGGTCACGCGGTAGCGTAGATGGTTAAGGCACTCTGCTACAAGCCGGAAGGTAGAGGGATCGCATCCCGATGAGGTGTAATTTTTTTTTTAATTTACCTAATCCTTCCGGCCGCACTATGGCCCTGAGGTCGACTCAGCCTCTAACAGAAATGAGTACCATGAATATTCTTGGGGGTAAAGGGCGGCCGGCGCCTAAGGCTGACAATCTTACCGCCATCTATGAGCCGATTGTCCAAAAAAAGTGAAAACCTCAACATCTCACAACCCTATGGGTCTCCACGGTCTCTTACAGGGATATCTTTACTTTTTTTTTTTTCTATACAGTGCAGTGATATTTTGAGTGTGTATCAGTGAGACTTGTATAGCTCCCGTGTTATAAATACGTGGAGACAACTGAAGAGATTAGCGTGTAGTGACTATAAGTGGTGTAAATCAGTAAAAGTGTAATAAGTAATTGTAGTTACGACCGGTAAGTGGTTAATAAAACAAATTACCGATCCGAACGGCGTCTCCAGTCACAGCCCAACACGTTCAAATATTTATTTTATGACATATTGTAAATTATTTCCATGTTCCTTTATTATCCATATTTTTCATCTTTCTGTGAAATTCGTCTTAAGCGAAAATAATGTTTGGTCTCTGTGAAGCGTAGTCACGTGTGCACTGAGATATTGAAGAGTTTAACCTGGGTGTCTTTCTGTTGAATGTTTCACTTACGGAACACACTCGCTGTGTTGTCATAGTCATTTTTTGGAACACTTATCATACATGAGACAGACACGCTGCTCGCATTGTGTTACAGTTATAGTAAGACGCAACAATACAAGAGCTGACCTACCGCGCGAGTTGTTCCCACTACAAAAGCGGAAATGTGCTCTCATGCGCTAGGCCCTAGTGAAGTCCACATGGTGCGCGCGGATCACTTAACGAGCTGTGCGGCAGCAAACTGGTAGTATGTATTTTTAGACTGAGCCATTCGCAACTGCTAACAAGGAAGCATGTCCACTCGAATAAGGAATTCTAAGAAGTGTTATATAAATCGTAAAATCGGGTACATTTTCCTAGTGAGGACTAGATAAATGAAGTGCAATTTCAGGGAAAATATGAAATTGAAGAAAGGTAAAATCCGTTTAAGTTTAACGTTTTTATAAGGGAAATTTGGTCGGGACCATGCAAAAACGCGCGAAAATTCGCAGAAACCTAAAATCCGGGCTCATAAAATCGAAGTTTTACTGCATATACATCCATGTAACTGAGCTCTCTTTGAGAAGCCGCCGGTTGGCAGATACTCAAGATTTTTCCAATATTTTGTGGAACTTGAAGATCCACTACCGTGTTCGCAAGACCCTTCCATTAGTCCATATTCTGAGCCAGATCAATCCAGACCATACCACACCACCGTATCTCTCGAAGAGTCATCTTAATATTGCCCTCCAACCTACGTTTAGACCTTCCTAGTGGTCTCCTTCTGACTTTGCTACCAAAACCGTATATGCCTTCCGCTTCGTTCCCATGCGTGCTACATGCCCCGCCCATCTCATCCCCCTTCACTTGAGCATCCTAATTATACTAGGCCAAGAGCACAAGTTATGAAGCTTCCCATTATGCAGTTTTCTCCAAACTCTTATCACTTCATCTCTCTTCTGCCCAAATATTCTCAACATCCTGTTCTCAAACACTCTCAGTCTATGTTTCTCCCTTAATGTCAAAGGCAAAGTTTCACACCTGTACAAAATCAGAGTTAAAATCATATTTTTTGATATTCTGTTCCTTACTTTTTTAAATAGTGGACGAGAAGACAAATGATTCTGGGCTGAATGGTAGTAACCATTACTCGAATTCAGTCATTAATTTCCTCCTGAATGAAACTTCGATTTCTTACTATCATTCCAAAGTATTTTAACCGTGCCACATTCTCAAAGAATCTGTTACCTGTCTTTATGTTACGGTTTTGCTCTGCATGCCGATTATGAGATAGCAACATATATTTAGTTTTCTCTGCGTTTACTTCTAGAACAAACTTCTTACTAGCGTCACAGATCCTGTTTTTCTTTAGGGTATTTATTTTATTTCTAATAGATTTACATCCTCAATATAGAACAGAAGCTGATGTGTCTCAATTAATTTTAGTCTCACCTGGTTTTTCTGGACCTCTGTAATGGCATATGCTAAAGCAGTGCTTCTTAACGTTTTTAAGCCCAAGGACCAGTATAATATATGAAAAATTATATGGACCACTAAGTTATATGGGCTAATTTTAACCTATGTAGTACTACCAACATTTGGGACATACTGTGCCATTTCTAACGTAATAAATCTAAAAGCATGTTCTGAATACATATGGAAACATAATTAATTAAATTGGAAGTAAACTATTAAAAGTGAATCATCATTGAACAAAGTTTTACACTTTATTAAACAAAGAGAGAATATTATATAATTATGTTACTACTTACTTTAATGAGGTTGTTGAGCTTGTCGGCCATTACAGAGTTCCTGGATAACTGGCTCAATATTGGTCAACTTCAGTCGAAGCTCGGCACTCACACTAAGACGCTTATTTTTTTATTTGAAGAAGCGATGAAAATCCTCTCTCACAAAGATAGGTTGTTGAAAACTGTATGACGATTTTCAGTGCTTCTTTAGAAAATTCTGGAAATTCACTTCTTACTGAAGGCGAGATGTAGAATCGGACCAAACCAAGATCACGGAATTGCATTTTAAACCCACTCTCACTTGAGAGCTCAATTGACTGTTCTTTTTTCGATAAAGAAAAGTCGTTCTCGTGATTGTAAGCCTGAAATGGATCGCGAACCCGCAGAAATTTCTCATAAAACTTATTTGGAAAATATGTTTCAAATTTCTGTTTCACAGTTTTGAGGTGGTCACAAACCCCTTCCAGAAAGTCAGAATCGACAGAAATATCATTTTCCACTAAAAAGGATTCCAATGTTGGAAAAGTTACAAATTGTCCGTCTTTTACATAACCAGTTTTTTCTCGAATGCTATTATTTTGTCGTAGGCATCAAGAACAGTTAAATAATTTCCCTGAAGGCAGAGATTTGGTTCATTCCATTTAGCAAAAAGATATGATAATGCTAATAACCATGCTTCGTCAACAAGGAGTAATGCAAAATTAGAAGTACTTTCCTTTACAAACAATAAAACTTCTTGTCTTAATTGAAATACCCTATTATATTTCAGCATCCTGTTACACTCACACAATATATATGGACAATTACCGTCTTAAGTGCAACAAACTACAATAAAATTGTTGCACTTAAGACGGTAATTGTCCATATATATTGAAATACCCTTGTTAGTACTTTGCCCCTGGAAAGCCAGCGAATTTCAGAATGAAGCAAAAGTTGTGTACATTCACTGCCCATTTCATCGAAGAGTACGGAAAATAACCTGTTATTTAATGGTCGAGCCTTAATAAAATTAACTAGCTTTACACCGCTGTCCAGCACAGTTTTAAATTCTGGTACCATTCCTTTGGAGACCAAAGCTTCCCTATATATGAGACAATGTACCCAATTCATATCCGGAGCTACTTCCTTGACCTTAGAAACAACCCCACTATGCCTGCCTGTAAGGGCGCGAGCTCCATCCGAAAAGAAGCCCACACATTTTTCCCAGAAAAAACCTCACTATACCTGCCTGTAAGGGCGCGAGCTCCATCCGAAAAGAAGCCCACACATTTTTCCCAGAAAAAACCTCACTATACCTGCCTGTAAGGGCGCGAGCTCCATCCGAAAAGAAGCCCACACATTTTTCCCAGAAAAAACCTCACTATACCTGCCTGTAAGGGCGCGAGCTCCATCCGAAAAGAAGCCCACACATTTTTCCCAGAAACAATGCCACTGTGCCTTCCTTTAAGGGCGCGAGCTCCATCCGAACAGAAGCCCACACATTTTCCCCACTGGATCCCTTTGTCTCATTTGTAATTATTGAGATAGTGAAATATTTCTTTTCCACTTGTTCGGGTTGACAAAATTCTACAAAACAGAATATCGTCATGGATGCTGTTATTATGCGCATATCTTACGTAGCATATTAACTGCGTATCATTTGCAACATCAGCAGTCTCGGCTACTTGTGATGCATAATAAGGGCCCTTCTTAACTCTTTCGATTAACTGAGATTCTACGTCTCCTGCCATATCGTTAATTCTGCGACCGACAGTGTCATTTGAAAGAGGAATCAAATTCAACATCTTTTAGTAACTTGTTGCCAAACATAGTCTTTACCACATCTTTTGCAGCTGCAAGAAGTAAATTTTCCCCTATAAAATGAGGTTTCCTTGTTTTGGCTATACGCAAACTTAAGAGGTAGGATGCTCCCAGTGCCTTGCTATTAATCGAACCCATGACCGAAATTATATTTTGCCCATGATTTAATGTCCCTAAGCGTCGCTGACAAAAATCCAATTGGCTTATTCTTCACATCGCAATGTTTAGTTTCTAAATGTCGTCGGAGTTTCGCAGGTTTCGTGCACTCGTTCGGCAGCACTTCGTAACACAAAATGCATTGAGGTTTCTGTTCACTTTCATCACCACACCAAGTACACCCGAATTTCAAACATTAACTGTCATATTTCTTAGTGTATTTTTTCTTTGAACTGCTTTTCTTTTTCGACTTTAATAGTATCACATTTATTCGCCGTTAGAACACGTGTATCACAATTAGGGTTAGCGTCACCTGTTTGGTTTGCTTTTCTTTTCAAAGTCCCTGTCCTAAGCCATGTTCTTAGTCATGTTTGGAAGAACCAAAGATTATTAGATGAATACAGCTGAAGATATTTTTAGACGAATATAATTCCTCAAGTATATTGGCGCTGTGAATAGTAGACATATTAGAATAAAAGTGCCAACTTAAAGCGGACATCTGTTCTATAAATACAAACAGCTGAATCAACTATACGCCATGTTGTAGTAGACTCCGACTGTTGTTTTGCTGTAGTAGAACTGTTGAAAAGTCAAGCGAGGAAAACTTTTAGCGAATCAAATTCAGGAAAGAAACCGGAAGCAATCAGCTGGAAACCCCAGATAGGTTTAGCCCCATGACAGCGATGGGGAATAGATGCCATTTGTGAATGTGAGCAACGAGGCTTTCGTCTTCTCAGAACACACATTGTGGTTCTACCCCAATACGATTTCACGCATTCAGAATGCATATTCACGTACAGGTACAAATTAATAAGATCTCCTCCAAGGGTAGAATGTATGTTTATTTTTCTGGCTAGAAAATGCTGGAGTTTTCGTAGACCATTTGATATGACTCCACAGTTCTTCGGCGGTATAATAAAAGCTCGCTCCATATTGCATGATTTCGTTTATAATAATCATGGATTTCAGTTGATATTTTTTTATGAAAGTAACTTTTTTTTAATCGTCAATTTACAATCTACTTGACCACTATATGTAATAAGTAAATGCGATGGGTGTTTATGTCGTGAAGGCGGCAGCTGCCCAGTGGCAGTACTCTACCTTTTAGTTACATAAGTCTTCTGGCCAGGTTGTCCTCAGTCGTCTTACTGCTGGGTGCGGTTTCGTTAATTCAACGATTAGCGGGTTCTCGTGTCCTGTTATCCGAGTACGGTGTCTGGTGGCATGTTTTCTGATCTCTTCCGTGATGAGGGGTATGTTGAGATCGTTGTGGATAGTTCCGTTTGTTACGTACCATGGTGCGCCTGTGATTCTTCTTAGTGTTTTCGATTGGAATGTTTGGAGGATTTTGGTATTGGATGGTCGAGCGCAGCCCCACAGCTCGATGCCATAGGTCCATATAGGTTTTAAGAGTGCCTTGTATAAGAGGGTTTTGTTCTCCAGGGACAATTGCGATCATTTTCCTAGCAGCCAGTGCAGCTGTCTCTCTTTCAGCGTTAACTGTTGGCGTTTCTTTTTGATGTGAGTCCTCCACGTGAGTTTTTGGTCTAGGTAAAGACCTAAGTCTTTGACTTCGGCGTTGCGTGGTATGTTCCTGTTGTTGATTGTTATTTGCGGACAAGTGGTTCGGCGATTGCTGAAGGTGATTTGGACTGATTTCTCGTTGTTTATGCTCATGCGCCATTTGTGGAACCACTGTTGTAGGAGATTTATGTGGTTTTGTAGGTTTGCGGAGGCAGTTATCGGGTTATGGTTCGCTGTGAGTATCGCCGTATCATCAGCAAATGTGGCCAATACTGTGTTGTCGGTGGTTGGTAGGTCAGCCGAATATATCAAGTATAGGAATGGGCCCAGAACACTTCCTTGCGGTACTCCCCACATGAAAGTAACTTCGGAAACATTACAGGTACAGGTACTACAGGAAACGTCAGGTGAAAACATGTTAGAGACTATATCGGCACGTACTTCACATCACCATAAGGAATATATTCTGTGGAAATTTGGAAATCTGAATTATTTTGGAAATTATTAAATAATTTTCATTGTCTATACCAAATTCCAATTTTAATTTAAAGTAAATATTCTTCATAGTATTGCAGATGTAGTGTACAGGTTTTATAATAATCTGATATTAGCCTTTTTATTTATATTAAAGACACTGAAAACAAAATTAACTATCATCTCCGTGTTTTTCTAGACCAGAAAATGGGGTCAGTCAGAAAAAAAAATCCTCTCACACTTCTCCCCACAGTTTCTCTTTCAAAACCTTGTCAGTGCATTCTTTCAGCTCACAGTTTTATAGCGGCTTTAAATTTCCGTGATCGACATTTCACAACCGACCACTCCTTTCAAAGTGACAACTGAAGAAATGTTTTTGTTCGAAACCGCAGCACCACAAGTACATAGCGTTCATTCAGCATTAAGGCAAGGAAATGGCCTTCATATCGGTGATAAAGAAACATCAATCTCCAGTGCTCACGCAACTATTTGTTTTGTGTGCTTCATTTGCCAGTATTTCGCCTAGCGATAATGGCATCGTGCTCCAAATGGATTGTCGCATGTTTTTAATCACTGTGATTATTTAATCGGTCTGCACGAACTTGTATATGCAGCCCTGCGTTTCATCCGGACAGCAATATACTCGAGGCGCCTAAAATGGCCCGTGCGCACTTAGTCCAAATCTATGTCCATAATTAAAGTAAATCAGGTGCCCCTTGCCTTCAATTGCAGTACGATATCCTGCTTTATTCATTCTTGATAACAAGTCTCGCCTTAAGCTTTAACTGACTAGAATACGCGGATCTATACAGCTATACGTCTTCGTGGCATAGTGCTAACTTGCTTAAACACAGGAGCAACTTTACTTTACCTAAGTTTTCGCACAATATTCTCACAGACTCTGACAACACAACGTAACGGTCGACAAAGACTGCAGAGAAAGATAGGCGGAACTTCCGTTGTGGAAGAAAATCAAAATATAACCAACATAAATGAAACAGAAAACATATTGCCAACAGAAATACTAATAATTTGTGAAATTGTGTCTTGTGGATTAGCCACCAGGGTGTTGACATCGTTATAGAAATGCCAATGTAGAGAATAGCTTCCGTCTCAGAGCGAGTATCGATAGAAATTGATGTTACAGAAGAGCACTTAAAAACGAGACATTTGAAATAAATCCTGGGCAGCGGGACATTATATGAAAAAAAACGGGGCGAATAATAACCTTACATTAATTATAATAACTTATAATTAACTTCTGAAACTGTGAAAATTTTAGATATCTGTTAGGGCTTTTTTGGACGTGGGAGCGTCAATCCAACGTAAGGCCTCTGTAGCCCTTCCTATTAAGGCGTGCCGGTGGGAGTATTTCAGAACCCCATCCCTGTTGACTGACAATGTCAGCTGATAATTCTGGATAAACTTTATGTGCGACTTTGTCCTTATTTTCCCTACGTCCTTCTGAAACCTACTTAGCGATAAAATCATTCTCTGGCACCCTCATTAAAATCGTCATTCCCTGGCCAGACAGGATATATCTGCAGAGAACAGACAGAGAAACTCAGACATCTATCCACGCCATAAGTGGGATTGAAACCCACGATCTCAGCGTTCGAGCTGCCGAAGAAGAGACACTCCTTAACCCGAGGGTCTACTGTGTCAATATTAGATATGTGTGTGGGAATGACAACACTGAAACTGGCATGAACTGATTAGCCGGTTTCAACTATAGTCCACTTTCCTTCGGAATTATCAAGTGAACTTGATATCCGCCAGTCGTTCTGATGAAGATGAAAGAACAGTTGCTATCCATGGGTCGAATTCTACCGGAAGGGGGTGGGCACAACTATCACGCCTCCAAGGAAATGGTACCATGTTGCTATTCTTGTTATATTGCTGTTCATTACATGAAGCTGTCAGAATCTCAGAAATATATAGCGTCTAACGATGGATGACTGATGAATGAAGAATTGTAAAGGATCCTGGGAGGAAGCGGTCGTGATCTAATGGAGGTATTATCCCAGAACTTGCCTGTAGGAACTGAATAAAACCGTTAATAATGACTATCACGGCGACGAAGACGACGATAGCTGAATTCGATTCAACTCATTATTTATGCGACGAGTTAACAGCTACAAGGATAATTACAGAGGCAGCACAATGGAGATACTGGTAATTACATTAAGAAAAATAAAAACATATCTATACATATATTGTCACGAATAGTTGGCATGTGTGATTTATAGGCAGGTTTTGAACTGGATGGTTGGATTTATTGACACCCTATATACAGCACTCGGAACTGCCGGCAATACAGCGCTATCGCTGATCTACACACTTTACAGTTCACTGTTACACACACACTAGGCTTCTCAGTCAGCTAGTAGTATCCTGGCAACGGATTTTTAACAGTCTCACTGTCGCTTCAAATCACACATAAAGTCTTTTTTTCACAGCCTAGTTCCTTTCTTGATATTATTCTGCGACTGCCATTTCCGAAGGCTCGACTCAGTTCAAATCGTCTGCCCCAAAGCTCCTACCTGGCAGGCTGGCGTCTCGAAACCCGACTGCCGACTCGCTCAGTTCTTGAATAATCCTTCTTTATAACCACTTTGCATGGACAACGTAGGGAACACAGCCTCCCGGTTGTTGGTAAGGCGTGTTCACAGCACCGTTGCATAGCAACGTAAGTTGCTTATTCGTTGCTGCGGGGATATGTGTACCGAGTCGTGACGTAACAATGAATGCACATTCTGACTTAACTATTCCGGCTTTCGAGCGTCATGTCACAATACTAAAATACTATTCCAGTGATTATGAAATTTATTTAAAATATATCAATATATTTACCCACCACTTTGGCATCATGAGCGCACCAATTAGAAGGGGAACGTTTAACTGAGGTACAAACACCAAACATACACGGTAGAAACATTTCTAACGTAGCGAGTGGGGACACCACTAATATTTGCTGCCAGGGAAGGGCAGGATTTTAGGCCATGATAACCCCGAACGAAGAAAAATATATCAAACATATGCCGTATAGATCAAAATTATCTAAAGCATAATTATAACGTACATAAGAGAAAAACGATACAATAAGACAGACGCAAACTCCTTCTGCATGCGCTGAAGCCTGTTCGCATCAGCAGACATGATAAAGAGTTCTAGGTTTGATCTAACTTCTAACACGGGATGAAAATATGAATACGTGTTATGAGTCGAATAGGGTTCAGTCGCTTCATATGTTATGAGAATATAAAGTCAAAATAATTGTGTAAACGTAAAATTGGATCAAAGAAAACATCAAGGTCTGTAATGATGCTGGTGTGGGTAATGGCAGCTTGATAAATCTGATATAATTCAGTACATTATGCTTCCTAGAGTAAGACATGACGTGGGTTTTACTAATTTTTCTTTTCATGGGGTTAGGAGCACACCTGTAAGTCGCGGAAATATCAGATTAAAGTAGGAAGAAATCGTGGGGTGAGTTAATGACTCAGAAAATTTTGATTTTGATTAAAATTGGGTGAATTTCTCGCTTCCCATGATTGTTAGTAGTACATCTTGGACTGCCGTAGAAGGTCTGTATTCTGTATTCTACGTTCGTTAATCTTGAAATATGTCTTATGAATTATAGAATTTAAAATTTCCAGCTAATTACGGCGCGGATTGCATGATCACGCATTATACGTTCTAGCGATGTTCTTCGTGTAAAAAAATGCATAACACACGGTAAATTGAGTCAATCCAGATGAAACGATTCAGGTTTTAATATATCTTTATTTTGGGACTTTGAGAACTTCAGAAGTCCCCTCGCTGTATTGGATGCTACCCTGTATTGCGAAGACTGCCTGCTAGGCGCTGTTTGTCAGTATCTCTACTTAAATATTATCGGAAGTTCCTAGTGGCCCTAGTCTGCAGCTGGTGTCGCGTGTTCCTGCTTCAGAGTCTTCAGCCACACAAAGGCCACAGCAATGTAAGTACGAGTATAAACATGAAAACTGGAACTGCTGCTTTGAGTTTCGCACCAGGTAAAAGACATTTACATGCATATGCCTACTTATTCCTATGTCATAGACAGAAAATAACTTCTTATGCCTCTGCTCTCACGAATTAGGCCTCTGATTTATTTCGGGTTCAAGCGGCCTCCGTAGTCTAGAGGTAACGTTCCCACCTCATGACTCGTGGTACGCGGTTTCAAACCCGGCGGAGGTCGTCAAATTTTTAAGGGCGGAAAATTTCAGGGAACAAATCCTCCGGGAGGGACTTTAAGCCGTGTGTCCCTTGTCGTAACTTTACGGCACGTAAAAGAACCTCATATCTCCAAAGGAGATCACTGAGCCAAATTCCAGGATGTTTCCGGCCCAACAATAGTCTCTAAGGCCTCTGATAGATGGGGGAAGCATTATAGACACCGCCAAAGCAAGTAGAGGCCGAACTCGCTTGCTCGGCGGGACTGATGGTACACACCATTATCGGTAGGGTATAGAGACTGGTAGAATATCATAGAAGGAAGCACAATGGACCAATACTGGTCTAAGTGCATGGGGAAACCCACCCTCTCCAATAACTAACTAACTATTTCGGATTCAGCATGCACGCTATATACCAATGCATAAATCTTAGGCGGTTTCCACTAATTTAAATTTTGAGTGAATTGGTGCACATAAAGACGTTCGAAAGCTAGCGTAGAGTTGCCGTAGGGTAAAATAAAAACTTTGCGACCGGAATTACAGAAGCTGTGAAATTGCGCTATAAATTTAACTTTGCAATTGTAGTAAGCAGGCTTTGCCGTAAATCAGGCATCTTAGCTGGTCTTGCGGGTATTTAATTTTAATCACGAAACTGCAAATATCGTTCACAACGTTTTTTTAAAATCTTCGCATACTTTCTGCAGAGAAGATTCGGTTTGTCAATAGTATTTTTTGTTAGTTTATTTAAAAAACAGGAAAGCCGCCACACAAAATTGTGAAGTTTTGAATTGACACGAACTCGAGCATGTGAACTAGGGCTTTGTGCCGTCACAAAACGAAGGTGGGTTTGACTACTGTACAAAAAATAAACAAATTAAATTAAATATAAACAATAAGCCCATCGGGTTAGTACAGCAATCAAACTAACATTTTCGGTCTTTTTGACCATCATCAGGTGTGTATGAACAAAACAGATAATATATTAGGCTTATGTCCATGATTTATTTAATCCGTCTTGCAGTGCATACACTCATTTTTCTCCTTCTCTCCCTCGCACTACATGTTTCGGCATAATAATGCCATCTTCAGGTGCTTACTTATCCACGTCAAACCAGTTCATTGCATGCCATGTTCACACATTAAAATAACTAAAATATGTATCTATCATATACATTGTCAAACGTTAAAAATATTAAAATTGTTCAGGATACCACATCGCTACG
>NW_019739215.1:92579-94205 GCF_002891405.2 Cryptotermes secundus
GACTGACGTAGTGAGGGGCGACGTAGCGATGTGGTATCCTGAACAATTTTAATATTTTTAACGTTTGACAATGTATATGATAGATACATATTTTAGTTATTTTAATGTGTGAACATGGCATGCAATGAACTGGTTTGACGTGGATAAGTAAGCACCTGAAGATGGCATTATTATGCCGAAACATGTAGTGCGAGGGAGAGAAGGAGAAAAATGAGTGTATGCACTGCAAGACGGATTAAATAAATCATGGACTTAAATCAGTGCAACAGGACGCTAAAATATAACATTATAATATTAGGCTTATGCTGAGTTGTATGATCAAAATTGATCAATTTTTTAACGGTATTGCATTAAAGGTTGTATGCTTCATTATGGGTAAATATAAGAAAGCCTGTTTGTTTGCAGTGTTATGGAATTATTAAAATTATAATGTATGTATATATAAAATATAATAGCCTAGATGGTGACCGTAGTGCGCTATGTTTTCTCCTTTTTTAGGGGGGCTATGTGATTTTGGATTTTAATTTAAATACTGAGTGATGCTGTTATAATTGTGCGATGTTGATACAATAATTGTATAATTGTTTATCTTCGTGTTTCATGTAAATTTCTTACCCGTACATCTGTAATGAAAAGATATGGTTACGAGTTATTTAAAATTGTTGTATATACTGAGATATACTTGTAATTTTGAATCGTAGATATTTTGTAGTTATTCATTTTATTACTTACTATATTTATTGTTTTATTCATAAACGCCTGATAATGGTCAAAAGAGACCGAAAAATTTAGTGTGATCACCATAACAAACTGACTGACATATTGTTTCTATTTGATTTCAGTCGCTCTATTATACAGTAGTCGAACCCACACTCCGTCTGTGACGATATAAAACCCTAGTACACGTATTCGCATACACAACAGGATGCACAACATAAATATAGAGTTCATGAAGCTGACGGCAACTGGAATGCAGAAGTGTCAGCTTGTTTGATATCCGAGGAGCAATATCTACACGAGAAACCGCGCCTCACTGTGCTTTGCGACCAGTTGCACACTGTTGCACTCCACGTGCAGTCAAATTTCAGCTGACGGTCAAAGAACTGAGACAACAATTTACTTGAGACAGAAAGCTTATTATATTGGTGTCTTTGTTTAAGGCGAAAGAGAAACTCGAAGGTGTTAGTAATAAGTTAACGCTCTTATTTGGTGAAATAGGGGGTTCGGAATCTATCTTTGGATGCGAAGAAGCACTGAAAATATTAAGTTTCAATAAAATGTGAACAGTTCTTCTTGTACAGTTGGTACAACAAAACAATGAAGAGTGACGAGTCCAGAGTGTGAAGAACAGTATTTCCTCATAGACGCAGGGTCTATCGTTTGTGCTTAATGTGCAACGACACAGTCTCCATATTCAATAATTTCAATGATAATCGCCACTCTGTACGAAACCATTTTCGAATGCAAGAACAACGAAAGCCATGCGAGAGAAATGGGCACCAGCCACATGGAGATGGTGTCCGCATTTAAACCCGAAATAGAGGAAGAGACTATGGCCTGCCAAGAGATGGAGGGTGAACCGTGCAACGGTTCTTCCCTGTGAAGTTCTTTGGAGTCCCCCCCCCC